>NC_067138.1:13260241-13560241 GCF_903995435.1 Acomys russatus
GAATCCCCCTGAGATTGCTTTTTATCCTGATAATTTTAGTTATGTATGTGAAAAGTCAGCTTCCTTCATAATTGTTGCCATGACCGAGGAACAGCGATTTCATAGAGGGAACCCATCTGATGTGGTGCCCTGAGTCTGGTGCCCTAAATCAATGTGAACAGAAGGAATGAGAAAGGTCACTTAAGCATCTGTGAATCCCCTCTGAATACAGTAGAAAGCTGGATGATTCCTATCTTCCATCAGTAGACTGGATGGAAGCCATTGTGAGAGGTGCAGAAAGATTTCCTGATAGGGCCTTTACTTCAAACATAAGGAACGAGCTCTGCTTTTATGAGCACACAGTGGCACCATGTGAGAAACACAGTCATGGCAAAACAGCAACTAAATAATTACCGTACCTTCATTTTTATGTTATTGACATCTTGGCTAGTTTCACAACTACCTTCTAGCTTTCAATACATGCCTAAAATACCAGTTCTACATACTTTATCTTGAAGAACATAGCAGGAAGCGTATGTGTGACTCATGTGGCCACCGACAGCAAAACTTCTCATACAAAAGCTTGTGGGTTTTATGGTTACAGAGAGGGTTCCACATACAGCTTCCTTGTTATCAATTAATTCAACTTACTTCTTCATCAATTTTCTTCCCTTTCAGTCTTGATGGTTTTATGACCTAGACCCTGGCAATACCCTTAGGCAGTGCATGTGATAATTGACACATTTTCTAACACGGTATAGTGATGCCCAAGTCACTGCTTTTAGGCCATGACTGGTGCTTATTGGAGTCTGCAGCAGGGGCTCCTTTTATCCTCATCCATCAGAATCCACTGACAGCTCTCCCATACAGGGACTGCACGGAGCTCTCCCCTAGGAAAATATATGCAAACACCTCGCGAACATTGAAATGGTTGCTAGGCATCACAACGGTGACATCTTTATGATAAACACACTATGCAAAAGAAGGTCTAATAAAAGAATAACAAATTATTACATCCAGAGGGCAATTTTACAAGATTAACTGGTGTAATAAATTATTACCAGAGTCAGAACACCACATTACCCTTTAAGGTATTTCACAGTGGAGACAAAATGAACTGGCCTGTAAAAACCCAGAAATGTAGCGGAGAATAATAAACTGCCTCATCACATTTCTGAAAGATACTTGTCTGATGCATGTGGAGCTCAGCAAGCCCTTGTAAAATAAATATAGGGATAGTAGAATGACTGTGTGTAATTATTATTTTCATTCCTCTGTTGCATACTCAGGAACACTGCAATCTCAATAGGATCACATTAATAAAATGCCTGTGATATTTTATTTCAAAAATCATTTCAGTACATAAATACGTAGTACACGCAAAAACTCAAAATATCTCTCCCTATATATTCATATAGATAAATATAGATAGAGATAGTCTATACATTAATAATATTTATTGCTTGCCTATATGTTTTGAGACAATGGATCATTCAAAAAATTAACACCATAATACTTTCTCATTTTCATACTTAATTTATGTTGCTTTCTTATTTAAAAATAAAAAACAATTAGTTTCACAATTAAGCTTAGTTGCTCAGAGGTTAAGATGTTTTTAGGTCTAGATAGATGTTTTAAGTTGATAGAGATGAGACATAATCAATATTGATTTACATTCAGAATTTTAGACTCACCAAGATGTTTTCTTCAAGGCTGCCAAATACAAATAGCCAAAACACTATGAATGTAACATTTATATAATTTCTGATTGTTTCATGGTTCTTCTTGCTGTATGTAGTTTATTATATTTATGTGCATAATAATATAAATGTATATATACATAATTAATTAAAAATAACATAAAAAATAAAAAATGATACTTTTTCTACTCTGCTTACATTTTACTACAAACATGAGAAAATTTAATTTTGTCACTTGAATACTAGAAATACGACAATATAATGGCATTTGTTTCTTATTTATTTTGTTGAGTTTAGTTTTTAGACTTTTGTTCTGTGTGTGTGTGTGTGTGTGTGTGTGTGTGTGTGTGTGTGTCCTATGGCAGTGTGAGGGAGATGTACGGGGTGGATAGGCCCTGTGTGCATAGAACCAGAAGAGAAAATCAGGTGTGCTGTTCTTTAATCACTGTTTCAAGTCTCCTGAGCTAGAATTTCTCAGTGAACCTGGAACACTTGGGACTAGGCTGTTGACCAGCAAATCCAAGCCCCAGTCCTGCCAGGCACAGCTAACTTTTACATGGTGTGCTGGTTTGAATAAGAAGTGTGACCCCCAGGGTGTTAGGGATTTAAACACTTGATCCCCTTATTATGGCATTATCTTGGGAGGTATCACATCCTTGCTGTAGGAATCTTTTACCGATGGTATATTTTGAGGTATATTTTGAATTTATAGATTAAGTCAACCCCCAGGTTATGGGTTCTGCTTGTGTTTCTAGTCGAAGGTGAGATCTCTCAGCTTCCTCTTCCTCTTTTGGTAACCTGCTGCCTCTCTCTCTCTCTCTCTCTCTCTCTCTCTCTCTCTCTCTCTCTTCCTCTCTCTCTCTCTCTCTCTCTCTCTCTCTCTCTCTGTGTGTGTGTGTGTGTGTAAGCAGAATAAGACTTTTCTTCCTTAAATTGTTTTCATTGTGATACATAATTACAGCAAGATAAAAAAAATGTACACAGAGATTCTGTGGGCCTTAACTATGTTTTCCCAGTGGTCACTGATTCCCACCCTAGTGAGCTGTATTTCCAGCCATGTTATATATCTTTAGGTGCCCACAATCTTCAGTATTAATTTTAATTAATATAGATAAATCTAGTTTTTAACAAGAAATAAAGAGGAAAGAGAAAAAAAGACATAGGATGGAGAGAATAAAGGGGGCCAAAAAAAAAAAAAAAAAAAAAAAAAAAAAAGAACAGAGGCAGAATTTTAAGAATCAATTTAGCTTCCTTAGTTCTGAAGATCAGGCTTGATTTTCAGTCATCTCTTGCTCACCACCTACTTTTCTTGTAGTGTTTCCTACTACTATGGATTCCATGCAGTAGCCTTTTAGGAGAGAATGATTTTAAGAATTCATCAATGTTGGCATAGTGCCTTACTTCAACCCTTTATGAGGATACTCCTTACTTGACTGAGTAGTTTAACTTCTCTTAGATCAATTAAGGAAAGAGCTGAGAGATAATAAAGAGTGACTGACTTAGTTGGAATTCCTAGGCAGGGGGTAAAGTGTCTGGGGTGGAAGATAAGGAAGCATTGAAATTCTTAATTCTTAACGAAAGCATTAATTCTTAATGAAAAAGAGCTTGTGCATTCTCCTAAGTAGGAGTTTGTGGACAGGGGTGTGACCGATAATGAAGTGGATGCAAATTTTTCTCTGGTCTCAATTTGAAAGTCGTTGTGTCCTGAGTTAATTTCTAAGTTATTAATAAGACAGAAGTTTACTTATTCATAGGTGTTGCTTTTGTTTTCCTTTTATGGACTTAAACTTTCTGTTTTAAGAACTTTTAAAATATTTTTTGGTCTTCAGAAGACAATGACATCTCTGTGAAAATGAACCATCTCCAAGAATAAAGGTTTCTTCAAGAAGTTCTTTCTGTTTACCCTGTCTTGCCAAAGTTTGGCTGTCGACTCTGCCTGCATCCAAGCTTGTCCATTTTTAAGGGAAACTGTGTCTGTGGTAGAAATGAGGACATTTTACCCAATGGCTTGTTTGCCAAATTTGAAGTCATCTCCATAAGGAGATTCTTTGAGGTAGGCTGGGTGTTACCAGGAGTTAAGCTGTATAGTGGTCAGTGAATCTTTGAAATAATAAAAATATCGTTAAATGCCATATTCTGTATGTCTCTGAGGATTTGAAGACCTTATTTAACTATTTTACTTTATCTTTCTATAGAATTATATCTATCTGTTATATGTAGGATGTATATTCTTGTGATAAAAATAGACTAGTAATTGATCAACTAACAATTAACTTGTAAACAGCCCACAATAGCACTTTGAAAGTATTGGAAGTAAACCTTGTATTATAATTGAGTTCTATGGCTAAAATATTGCATATTAAAGTAGAAATAAATATAATGCGTGGGAAGAATAATCTTAAATTTGAATTCTATACCAATGTCCCTGTAATTAAACTTATTTTGCATCTATATACTAAATTCTATACCAATGAATTAAAAATAATCCTGTGAGTTATAATTAAGTTGAATAGATTCACCTATCTACTTTTTGTCTTACCATCCCTGTATATTTCTATATTCCTCCTCTTTTTCTTTTCAACCCTATGTCCAAACCTGAGAATGAAGGATAAAGGAAAGGAGAGACATCCCTGAGTCCAACTGTTTTCTCTCTAAATAAGACTAATAATATGCTCTAACATTATAGAGCGATTTCAGTGACTGTGTAGACAGCAAAGTATCTCTGCCATTTTCTCATTTGGGAAGCTGTTAACCTGCATTCCATGTATAGTCAGATAAATATTTTTATTGCTTCTCAACTTTCTGGTGGGGTTGAAAACCAGAGAGTTTTATTTTACAATTAAACTTAGTTGTTTAGGGGTTAAATGGCTTTATGTCTAGATAGATGTTTTAAGTGGATAATGATGAGATTTGATAGATATTGATTTACATTCAGAAATTTTTTTTGAGAATGATTGACTTTTATTTATTTATTTATTTATTTATTTTTATTAATTTATTCTTGTTACATCTCAATGTTTATCCCATCCCTTGTATCCTCCCATTCCTCCCCCCCCCATTTTCCCATTATTTCCCTCCCCTATGACTGTTCCTGAGGGAGATTACCTCCCCCTATATATTCTCATAGGGTAGATTCAGAATTTTAAACACACGAAGATAGGAAAGATGTTTTCTTCAATGCTGCCAAATACAAAAAGCCAAAAACACTATGAATGTAACATTTATAAAATTCTTGATTGCTTAGTGGTTTTTCTTGCCGTGGGTAGTTTATTGAATATATGTGTCATAATATAAATATATGTAAAAATTAAAAATTAAAAGAATAAATAAAATAAAAATTAAAAAAACCAAAAAATATGTTTATATGAATTAAAAAAATAAAAGAAAGTCTTTCTGAGCTACTTATCTGCTACATCTTTGTAGGGAGTCTAAGTTCAGTCTATGCATGGTCCTTGGTTGGTGCTTCAGTTCCCATAAGCCCCTCTGAGTTCTGGCTCTGTTGGTCTCCTTGTGGATATCCTGTCATGTCCAAGTCCTTCTATCCTTTTTCCCCACTTTTCCACAAGACTCCCTATGCTTTGTCTAATGTTTGGCTATGAATCTCCACATCTGTTTGGATCCACTGCTGAATATAGCCTCTAGAGGACAATTGATCCCCTTGTAAGGGAACGGAGACTATCGCTAACATGGTCTCTGTTGCCTGTTTTTTGATCACTTCCCCTTGGCGGGGGTTGCCTTGCCAGGCCACAGGAGAAGGGGACATGCTCAGTCCTCATGTGATTTGATGAGCTGGGGTGAGTCAGGGGGCTTTGTTTTCTGAGGAATAGGAGAGGGGAAAGAGGGGGAAGGGGATACAATTGGGATGTAAAATGAATGAATGAATGAATGAATGACAAAAGGAAGAAAGTCTTTTTCTTTGCCCTTTGATATTAAGCTATTTTACTTTCTTCTTATTTCAATAACTTTTAAAATGATTATTGAACAGTGTTTCTTACTCAAATTTGTCTTTGATTACTTGTGTGCATCCACATTTACTTGAATTGTTCCAGTTTTTTTTTTTAACTTTTGTCTTTCCTAGTTTTAATATAATATGTCAATGTGAAGAGTCTTTTTAAAAGTCCAAGTGACTCATTGTACTAATGATATGGTATCTGTCAGTTTCTGTGAAAATTCCTTAGATATTCACCTGTCTTCCTTCCCTCTCTGCTTCCTTACCCTTTTATCTTCCTTTCTTTTTCCTTAATACACTTTAGTTTTATTTAGGCTTGACTTTTGTTACACTTTTTATATTCCAATTATCTCAAAATCATAATTTTGTAAATGTTGTTAATTTTATTTTGTTCCTTGTTTCCTTTAATTATATTTTTCACTCATCATTCTTAACAGTATTTATATTGCTGTCACTTCCTTTGGAATATGTCCTTAAAATCAATCTCTCTTTTCCATACTCAGTTTTGCATGTTCATTTTCTTTTTTTTTTTTTTTGTTAGTATGCTTTTTAAGTTATATATAATATTTCCTATTTTCTATAAGACAATTCCCACATCTTTGTCATATTTAATTCTTGTCCTGTGTCTTACTTTCTTCCTCAGATATTGCTTCCCGATATATATTTTTAATCAAATTTATTGTACAGTAGATATAGAATAGAAGGGTGAGTGCATTTGATTACGTTGCATTATATAGATGTATGACATTTTCAAATAATAAACTTAAAAAAAGAAAAAAATCTCTGTCTCAAAGTAGATATTATAATGAACAGGTAATAGAAATGGGCTGACTCTATATTACTACTGTATTTATGCTGTTCCAACTAAGAATTGAATCTGTTTTAATGTTTGCTGGGCTGTAATGCCAAACATTTCATATCCTCTCTTGTTGTTTTTTCTCTCTGTCCTGTGTTGTCTTTGTGATTCCCAGATTTAGTGTCTTCTGTGCACTGTTGCCATTGACCTGGTATCCACTGTGGTCATCGCTGTTCTTGTTGATGCAGTGTAACAGTGTTGGGTGGAGAAAGTTATACAATGGTATGATGACATCTCAGGGCATCCGTGGACCTGAGACATTCTTGACTGCAGTTTGGTCAGAACCATTCTCCTCTCTGTACCTAGATATGGCAGAGAATTAAGAGTGAGTAGAAGTAACATTAATTCAAAATGAAACACACACACATGAAGACATACACACACACACCAAACTACACAAACAAAAGATGAATAAGACAAAAAATGTCAAAACAAAACAAAGTGAAGCAAAAAGTCCACAAACATACAATTGAGTTCATTTTGTATTAGAAAGCTACTCCTGGACATGAAGCCAGTCCTTGAGTGTGGTGGATAAACCCAGCAATGCTCCACTGGAAAAAAAAGTGATTTTTCCCTTTGCCAAAGTGTATAAACCACTAGTAGCTTCTTGGTTAGTAATGGGAACTCATGTCTACTTCCCCTTCTCAGTCTATCCTGAACCTTTGTAGGTTTTGTGTGTGCCGCCGAGTCATCTCCATCTTAAGTCACACTCTGAGAGAATGTTTCTTCACACATCAGAAATATATGGGCTACTGTATGGGACTATCTCTCATGCCTACACTTTAATTTTGGAACAGAGATCTTGGGGCGCATTTTTCTTATTTCCCATGAAAATCTGTTATTGTTTGGGGATATAAACAAAACAAAGTGGTTAGGGTCTTCTTATAGCTTATGATTGAATGCTGGGATTTTCCAATTGCTATTCTATTCCACATGCAGCCCTGTTATGCATCAGAATTAACACTTAAGCGCCTTTGTCAGTGCCTGTGGACTCCCTGTCAAGTGGTTGCACCCATCTCTCCTCAGCTTTATCTTCAGACTTCTGCATTATCATTTTCTCTGTCTTCTGAGTTTTATTTAATTTTCAAACTTTTCATATTTTCAAGATCAACTACACACAGAAATCCTGTCTCAAAAAACCAAAAGAAGAAAAAAAGATCAAAAGTAAAGATTCCATACTCTTTATTTGTCAGAGCTGAAACTGAACTTATTTATCCTTTACAAATAACCCCATCTTAGTTTAAGACTATACAACCACATTGATGAAATTCTAGTAAAAGACAAAATAATAATTTTTTTTCCCCCAGGAAAACAGTCTTTGGCCGAAGTAATTAATACTATGTGTGAAGTATTTCCATACTCAGTTCACAGATAAAGAATAGATCATGAAAGAGAAATAGGTGCCCTAGTTAAAAAAAAGTTGGATTAAGTATATCTTGGAGACTGACTTTTGAAGGGCTACAGGCATGATATAGAGTATTAGTGATCTTTGGTGTGCTCAAAGCTAAATCACTCTCAGCTAGAAAGCTAAACCACCATAGAGGACTTTGTAGTCTCTGTGCCCTCATGCTGAGCACCATTTGAGCGTGTGGTACCTGTGTGTTTCATAGTGGGGCCCCACCCAGGAACACACTACCATGTCTTCTTATGTGGAAAAACCATCCAGGAGAGTGTTAACCTGTGTGTCCTTATGCTGAATTAGCAGCTGACTTCAGGTCATGGTGGATTCTTCAATGGGAGTGAGGACATTAATCTTACCAATCTCTCTGCGTTAGGCTCATGGAATGGGGCACAGGTATCTTGTATCGCCTTTTGGAAGGAAATTGAATGAATTGGCAGACACAGGTCACCATTCAGCCGCTTTGTTTTCATCCACGTTTAGCTTGTCATTTCACCTTTGACCCCCGCTAATGTTTTGTTCCATTTTTTAAAAAGTTTTTAAAGTATTGACATTTTATTTTATTTTATTTTTTAACCTATAATCTTTTTTCTTGACATTTGGTCTTGTGTATTGTAGGATTTCACAGATAGATAAATTCAAGGCAGGATTATTCCTCTGAGAAGACATTGAATGAATTTTTAAAAACAAATAAAGTGTTGGTTTTAAAGAAAAGAAAGTGTCAAAAAAATCCTCCTGATACTTTATGGCCAAATATTTAGGACAGATTAAGATTTCCAGGTCATTAAAAGCTAGAAAGTAGTTATGCTCTACAGAGAAAATATTGTAATGAAGCTTATGCTTAATATCACTGTCAAGTCTTTTTAACTAGGAAACAATACCAAATCTATGAGATGATCCCATTAAGTAAATATCTTATTTTCACATTATTAAATTTTTGTTCTTCAACATTCATTTGAGAGTGATTTTTTTCTATTTTATTTGCTATTGCTTAGTTCACTCAGTGGCGTTTTTCAAAGTTAACGAGTTTAACATATCTTAGCAGAATGAATGTTGGTTCCATACATTGAAATGTATATTTTTAAAAATCTTAAGTATAAAAGATAGCTTATAGATGTGATGTCATTTCTGGAAAATCATGTTTTATTTTCTAGTCTGTAGCTCCACAGTTGGAGTTCCCTAACTTGATTTTTATATATTGAATTTTTAGTAGTCTTTCTAATTCCTTTTTGTAGCATAGAAATTTGCTACTGTTTCTGCGTATTTTTGGCCCAAGTATTCACCACCACTCTGCTTTTGATGCCTTACTGTCATCTTTTTATTAACAGTATATACCACTGGGAGTAGATATACCTGGAATGCAAAAACACTATAGGTTTTTTTGTCCTCCAGGAAATGTGCAGTTTGTTCTAAACCTACTGATGTTTATTCGTACCCATGCTATGGGTCTCATTTGCCTGATCTTCATCATAAGAATGATAAGTAATTCATGCTTCTTTAGTATTGATCTTCTCAATATGTTAGATCTTATGCCATGTCTCTTGTTCCAAAAATAGTAAGACAGTTTTAGAACCACTAAGAAACAAGTTTCTTATGGATAGAAACTAAATATAAAGAGTTGAGTTAATATTTGATTGTGATGGGACTTGGAATGTTGCTTAGTGTTTGTGTTTGTGAAGTACGTACACACTTCTGGATTTAATTTCAAATATCAGTCTGCCTAACTGCTATCTATCTATCTATCTATCTATCTATCTATCTATCTATCTATTATCTATCTATCATCTATCTACATCAATGGCTATCCATAATAGCATATTGTCCATTCACTGTATTGGTACGACCATCAGTGTGTTAGAAATACATGAAAAAATTCTTTAAAATATTAATTTTCATAGGCAATTAGAAAGCTTTATTACTGATTATCTATAATTTGACCATACAGCTGAAGCTTTGGCTAGCATATGCCAATTGTTGTCTGACACTTGCAAGGGAAACCTGGATAAATATCTATTCACTCCATATTGGTTACCAAAGGCAGAGCAAAAGCAAACCAACAAAACCCCCAAACTGCACTGAAGTCCATCTTGGGGACCCAGAATTTAGCCAGGTGACTTACTGTGTATGACGGATTCAAAGGTAGTTGTATTCCTAGAAAACTCCACCTCATCATAGGTGATGACTCAGACAGGCAACCCGGGAGTTCCCTGCTCCATTTGCAGAAAGCTCAACTGAAAAGCCACCTCTCTTCTAAGTGGCTGCTGTTTATATGGCCTGAGGACCAGATTTGAATGTCTAGGAAAGGGTTCTGATTCTTCCCTCCATCCAGGAATTACAATATTCCAACTCACAAAGTCATAATCATCAGTGAAAATCACTTAAAACTTTTTCCTCAATTAACTATAAAGCATTGCTGCTCATTAGAAACTTTTATCTTAGTTCCTAAGTTAAGACTGCAAGTTTCTGATTTCTAGTAAATTAATAGTTTAGTGTTATTAATTTTATAAATAAGTATACTAAGAAAAATGTTTATCTTTGGGAATACCAGCAAAAATTTATCTGGATTTGTTTGCTTGATTGTTTTTTAAATTTTGTTTTATTTTCAGCCTATAGCATTTTTATTTTCAAATGTGATGACAGTCATAACTATTTCAAAATAATATACAAAGAGACAAGGGACAAAGATAAGTATTGTTATGATTAAATGGCTACCTATCCTTTAAAATAGTTACTATTGTGGAGAACTTATTTGGATTGTCTACCAACCTATAGATTTTCCTCATACATAATAGTATAGGAAGAGAAAACATCATCCAAGTGAACAATAAACAGTATATTTAATAAACAAACAATATAAGTGTATAATAAAATAAGTGTTTTGGAGAGATCTATACAAATAATACTTTCTAAATAAGGTAATGGAATCAATTAATGTTCAAGATTTGCCTCTAAAATTTTAAATGAATGTTGTTTAAATAGACACATAGTTTTACAACTCTATTGAGACTTTAGTACCTTTTGTAGTAAAATTAGTAAAGGAAAAGATTTTATACACAGATATTAAAATGATGAACTTTGTTTTGCACAGAAAATTATCTAGTTACAACCATAACTCAACCTATTATATTTTAATGCCTCATATAAAATTAACAAGTTCATATTTATTAATATTATATTTATTTCCACATTACAGATAGCTTTTTAATATACATTTTTCTAACACATTAATACATCTTACTAGATTATTCATTAATAATAAAATAAAGAAATATACTATGTGTATATTATTAGCTGTCCTTTTTTATAATTATACAACAACAATTATTTTGTGATAGCATCCTTTTAAATGTGATACTCATTGAACATAAATATTATAAAACTTCAAAAACTTTAAGAGAAAAAATATATGCATATAAAAATTAACAAAATATGATCATCACAAACTGGTTTAAATTCTTCTTTTACATACTTTCAGTTTATTCTCGTCCCTTAATCTCCTCCCATTTTGTGTGAGTTTCTCTACTTTTTATCTGCATGTATAGAATGCTAACTATGTCCTCTCATTAGCCCATATTTCTCTCAGTGCTTATTAGGAATAAATACAAACCAATCTATGTCTGTTACACTGCTCTTCCAAATTTTTAAATGGTTCTGCCTTAAGGAATGTATATATACATATATAAATATATATGTGTGTATAATGGTATGAATATAGAGTATACTTTATTAAATAAAATATGAAATGAACTATCTTCTTTCATATGTTACTAATGATATTATTTTTAAAAGGCTCAATGTTGAAAACACTATACTCTTGGTGGAAATCTAAAATAACACGTTAGTAAGTAAACCTTTGACTATTCATCTGAAAGAACTAAAATAAGAATTCAGAACATATATGTGCACTTTTACTCTTAAATCATACAATATCACTGAGATGTAGAAACAAATTTACATGTTTATTGATAAATTAATTAGTACTGAAAATATTACAAGGCACACATACATGTCTATCAGATATACAGTCTCTATACAGGTTCTAATATTATGTGTCATCAGAAAAAATTCTTCCCCATTCACCTACAGGGATAAATCTAGTTGATATTTGCTAACTGACGTAAGTTAGTTGCAGATGAGAAAATTCTGCATGGCTCCTCTTATACGATATTTCAATAGTCAAAGTCAGAAACAGAGTGGATCCATGGTTTATAGGGGTTATTAGGGGAATAAAAGGAAAAAATAATGTTTGCCAAATGTAAAGCTTCAGTTTTAAAAATATCTGGATGACATTGGACTTGTAATTCATTTAATAATTATGCATTCAAAAGATAGAAGATAAACACCATATGGAGTCATTTTTTTTACCATATTTTGGTAAATAAAAAAGACTGATAAATGCACAAATGTCCTTTATCGTATGCTGTTCCAGTGCTATAGAAGAATGTTAATTCACAAATGAAGTTTTTAACATATTCTTGTCCTCTCCATTTCAAGTGAGAAATTTTATTGTTGTTATTATTACTATTACTATTATTGGAATTTCTTTTTATGCATATATACTTTTATTAATGTACACAATTTATTCATGTTACATCCCAATTGTTGTCTCCTCGCCCTTATCTTCCCGTGCCCTCCCTCCCTTCTTCTTCAGCCCTAATCCCATCCCCTGGACATCTGACAGGGTGGGGCGGCTCCTACCCCTGTCTGGCCACAGCCATCAGGTCTCACCAGGATAACCTGCATCAGCTTCCTCTGTGTGCCCACAAGGCTGGCTTGCAAAAGGGTCAGTGACCAAATCATAGGAACTACAGTGCATGTCAGCTGCAGTCCACTCCCCCATATGCAGAATCAGTTGTCTATCAGCTACATCTGAACAGGGTGTCTAGGTTCTCTGCATGTGATGTCCTCGGTTGGTGCATCAATTTGTACAGGCCCCTCCATGTCCAGATCTGCTGGCCTTGATGGTCTTCCTGTGGACCTCCTGACCCCTCCCGGTCATTCCATTCCCCCATTCTTCCATGCAACTCTCAGTACTTTGCCCAGAGTCTGGTATCCAGTCCCTGTATTTGTCCTCATAACCCACTGGGTGGAGTCTCTCAGGGGACATCTATGTTGGACTAATATCCACTTATACGTGAGTATATACCATACATGTCTTTCTGGGTCTGGGTTACCTCACTCAAGATAATCTTTTCAAATTCCATCCATTTGTCTGCAAATTTCAAGATTTCTTTGTTGTTTTGTTTTGTTTTTTTGGTTTTTTTGTTGTGATTGTTTTGGTTTGGTTTTTTGAGACAGGGTCTTTCTGTGTTAGCATTGGTTGTCTTGGATTCTCGTTGTATACTACGCTGGCCTCCAACTCACAGTGATCCGCCTGCCTCTGCCTCCAGAGTGCTGGAATTAAAGACACGTGAAAGCTGAATTACATTCCATTATGTAAATGTACCACAGGTTCTTCATCCATTCTTCAGTTCAGGGACATCTAGCTTGTGTCCAGATTCTGACTGTTACAAAGTAAAGCTGCTATGAACACAGTTGAGCAAATCGCCTTGTATGGTGCAGCACCTTTTGGCTATATGGCTATACAGCTGGGTCTTGATGTTTCACTATTCCCAATATTTCCAATTTTCTGAGAAAACACCAGATTGATTTCCAAAGTGGTTATACAAGTTTTCACTCCCACCAGCAATAGAGAAGAGGTCCCCTTTCTCTCCACATCCCCACAAGCATCTGCTATTACTTGAATTTTTGATCTTAGCTATTTTGGTAGACATAAGATGGAATGTCAGAGTTTTGCTTTGCATTTATCAGATAACTAAGAACTTTGAACATTTCTTTAGGTGTTTCTCAGCCATTTGATGTTCCTCCGTTAAGAATTGTCTGTGAACCCCTACCCAGATCTAGCCAATGGACAGGACATTCTCCATAGTTGAGTGGAGAGCAGGGACTGACTTTCAGATGAACTCTGGTGCCCTGTAATTGACCACGTCTTCTTGATGAGGAGGCCTGGTGGAACTCAGAGGAAGGATAATAGGCTATCAAGAAAAGACTTGGTACCCTATAACCATAGAGAGGGGGAGGAGGTCCCCCCCAGTCACAGACATGGGGGAAGGGAATAGGGTGAAAGTAGGAGGGAGAGAAGAAGGGGAGGCTACAAAGGATGGGATAAACTTGAGATGTAATATGAATGAATTTATAAAATAAGAAATTTAAAAAAGGAATTCTCTGTTTAGCTCTGTCCTCATTTTTTAAAAATTTTTTTTATTAATTTATTCTTGTTACATCTCAATGTTTATCCCATCCCTTGTATCCTCCCATTCTTCCCTCCCCCCCCCATTGTCCCATTATTCCCCTCCCCTATGACTGTTCCTGAGGGGGATTACCTCCCCCTGTATATGCTCATAGGGTATCAAGTCTCTTCTTTGTAACCTGCTGTCCTTCCTCTGAGTGCCACCAGGTCTCCCCCTCCAGGGGACATGGTCAAATGTGAGGCACCAGAGTACGTGAGAAAGTCATATCCCACTCTCCACTCAACTGTGGAGAATGTTCTAACCATTGGCTAGATCTGGGTAGGGGTTTAAAGTTTACCGCCTGTATTGTCCTTGGCTGGTGACTTAGTTTGAGTGGGACCCCTGGGCCTAAATCTGCCTATCATAATGTTCTACTTGTAGATTTCTAGGACCCTCTGGATCCTTCTACTTTGCTATTCTCCCATGCTTCTCTCATTTAGAGTCCCAATAGGATGTCCTCCCTCTGTCCCCCAGTTTTAATTGTTTTGATGGTGTTTAGTTTCCTGAGTTCTTTATATATTTTAGACATTAGCCCTTTGTCAGATATAAGGTTGGTGGACATCTTTTCCTAGACTGTATGCTGTTGCTTTGTTCTTTTGAAATTGTCCTTTGCGTTGAGAAGCTTTTCAGTTTCATGAGGTCCCATTTATTAATTGTTAATCTTAGAGCCTGAGCTATTGGTGTTCTGTTCAGGAAGTTGTCTCCTGAGCCAATGAGCTCAAGGCTTGTCCCCACTTTTCTAACAGATTCAGTGTGTTTGGTTTTATGTTGAGGCCTTTAATCCACTTGAACTTGAGTTTTGTGCAGGGCAATATTTATGGATTTATTTGCATTTTTGTGTATGTAGATACCCAGTTACACCAGCACTATTTGTTAAAGATGCTATGTTTTCCCCATTGTATGGTTTTGGCTTCTTTGTTAAAAATCAAGTATTCATAGGTTTGTGGGTTTATTTCTGGGTCTTCAATTCTATTCTGTTAAACAACCATACTATTTCTATGCCAGTACCATGTTGCTTTTATTACTGTGCCTCTATAGTACAGCTTGAGATCAGGGATGGAGATTGTTCTGGAAGATATTTTATTGTACAGGATTGTTTTAGCTTTTCATTTTTTGTTTTTGTTTTTACATATGTTGAGAATTATAAAAAAAAGTGTAGGTATTTTGATAGGGATTTCCTTGAATCTGTATATTGCTTTTGGTAAAATGTACTATGTTGATTCTCCTGACACATGAGCATGGGAAATCTTTCCATTTCTCATATCTTCTTCAATTTCCTTCTGCAGAGACTTGAAGTTAGTTTCTACTCCTCTTGCATGTGTCTGTGTCTTTCTTTCTAGGGCTTTCAGGTGTTCCATTAAGTTGCTTGTATGAGATGTCTCCAATTCTTTAAGAAGGCACTTAGTGCAATGAACTTTCTACTTATTAGTGCTTTCATTATGTCTCTTACATTTGGGTATGTTGTGCCTTCATTTTCATTGAATTCTAGGAAGTCTTTAATTTCTTTCTTTATTTCATCTCTGACCCAGTTATTAGTGAGTAGACCATTGTTCAGTTTCCATGTGAATGTAGGAATTTTGTTATTTCTATTGTTGAATAGACCATGATGGTTTGATAAGATGCAATTTTCTTGTATCTGTTGAGGCTTGCTTTGTGACCAGTTATATGGTCAATTTTGGAGAAAGTTCCATGAGTTGCTGAGAAGTTATATTTTTTTGTGTTTGCCTGAAAAGTACTGGGGATATCTAGTAGGTCCATTTGATTCATAATCTCTGTTAGCTCACTATTTCTCTATTTAGTTTCTCCCTTGATTATCTATCCATGGCTGTGAGTGGGGTGTTGAAGCCTTCCCTATTTTTGTCTTGGGATCAATGTGTGCCTTAAGCTTTAAAAGTTTTTCTTTTATGAACGTGGGAGGCCTTATATTTGGGGTACAGATGTTCAGGATTGTGATATCCTCTTTGTGGATTTTTCCCTTGATGAGAACAAAGTGTCCTCCATCTTTATTGATTAATTTTAGTTGAAATTCTATTTTTTTTTTATTTTTCTAGATATTAAAATGGCTACCCTAGTTTGATTCTTGGGTCCATTTGCATGGAAAACCTTTCCCAACCCTGCCTTTTACTCTCAGGTAATATCTAGCTTTGTGGCTGAGGTGTGTTTATTGAAGGCAACAGAATGTTGGATCCTGTTTCTTCTATCATTCTATTAGTCTGTGTCTTTTTATTGGAGTGTTGAGGCCATTGATTTCAAGAAATATTAGTGGCCAATGATTGTTAATTACTTTTATTGTGGAGTTGGTAGGGATAGTGTGTGGCTATTCTTGTTTTATTTCCATTTGGCTGTTGTGAAATTACTATGTACTGTGTTTTCTTGGGTGTAGTTGACCACATTGGGTAGGATTTTCCTTCTAGTATCTTCTCTATGGATGGCTTGGTGCCAAATATTGTTTTAATTTGGCTTGTCATGGAATATCTTATTTTCTCCATCTGTGGTGATTGAAAGTTTTGCTGTACATAGTAGTCTGGGTTGGCATCTGTGGTCTTTTAGTCTTTGCATGACACTACTCCAGACTCTTCTGGCTTCATGGTTCTGTTGAGAAGTCAGGTGTGATTCTGATAGTTTTGCCTTTATATGTTACTTGGCTTTTTGCCATTGCTGCTTTTAATATCATTTCTATATTCTGTAGATTTCGTGTTTTGATTATTATGTGATGGGAGGAATTTCTTTTCTGCTTTAGTCTATTTGGTATTTTGTAAACATTTTTTATGTTTAAGGGCATTTCTTTCTTTAGGTCAAGGAGATTTTCTACTATGATTTTTTAATTTTTTTATATTTAACTAATTTATTCAGATTACATCTCAATTGTTTCCCCCTCACTTTTATCCTCCAGTTCCTCCCTCCCACCTGCTTTCACTCTATTACCCTTCCCTAGGCTGTGACCAAAGGAGACCTCCTCCCCCACCATATGGTCACAGGCCATCAAGTTTCATCTTTGTAGCCTGCTTATCCCTTCTCTGAGTGCCAACAGGCCCCCCCACGAAGGTGAAGTGGTAAATATGGGGTACTGGAGTTCATGTCAGAGTCAGTCCCTGCTCTCCAAACAACTGTGGAAAATTTCCTGTTCACTGGTTAGATCTGAGCAGCAGTTCAATGTTTACTGCATGTATTGTCCTTGGGTGTTGCAGTAGTTTGAGCAGAACCCCCTGTGTCCAGATCTGCCTTTCATGATGTTCTTCTTGTAGGTTTCTAGGACCCTCTGGATCCTTCTATTTGCCCATCTCCCAAATTTCTCTCACTTTGAGTCCCAATAGGAAGTCCTCACATCTAACCCTATCTCCTGGTAAGTGAAGACTTTCGTGGGACATCCTTTTTGGGCTACTGTTGAATTATAAATGAGTATATACCAGTCTGGATGTGGGTTAACTCACTTAGTGTGATCATTTCTGGTGGAAATAGAAACTTGTACAAACACTTTGTAAATCTGTCACTTTCTCAAAAAACTGGAAATAAGGCTACCTCAAGACCCAGCTATTCTACTCCTTAGAAAATACCCAGAAGATGCTCCACCACACAACAAGGACATATACTCACCCACGTTCGTAGCAGCCTTATTTGTAATAGCCAGAACCTGGAAACAGCCTAAGTGTCCCTCTATATAAGAATGGATTCAGCAGCAATAAGCATGGTTGAACAATGGAAATCACTGTGACAGTTCCTCCTCAAGAAGATAAAAATCAATCTACCTCAAGTTCCTGCTATGCTACTCTTGGACATACACCCAACGGAAACTTCAACCCATCACTGAGACAATTTTTCAACCATGCTCATTGCTGCTGAATTTATAACAGTTAGAAATCAAAACAGCCCAAATGTCAACATTAAAACGGGTAAAGAAAACATGGTACACTTACACAATGAAATATTAGTCATCCATTAAAAAAATGAAACCATGAAATTTGTAAGCAAATGGATAGTAGTAGAAAAGAAAAATCCTGAGGTAGGCAACCCAGACCCAGAATGACCAATATGGTATGTATTCACTTACGTTTGGACTTTAGTTATTAAGTCAATGATAACCAAGGTATAATCTGTAGAGCCACAGATATAGGGACAGAGTAAGAGAGTAGTGTGGACAGATACATCTCCCTAGTAAAAGGAAAAAAGTGGATAGTTATTGATAAGTGAGAGCTGGGTTCTAGAACTGGATGATCAAGTAGGGAGAGGGAGGTGAAAGTAGGATAACGCTGGGAATTTAGGGAGAGACAACTAAAGTTAATGGCCATTTGAGGAGTTGTATGGGAACTTCATACAGCACAAGTTTCCTAAAATATATACATACATATAGGTGATTTAGATAAAATCACCCAATAATGGGCAAGACAGAATTCTGAAAATGAAAAATTTAGGAATTCTAACAGGAACTACCTAGGAAAGTTTCACCAATAGAATATAAGAGATGGAAGAGAGAATCTCAGGCATTAAATAGTTCTACTTTTTAAAAGATTCTTTTAATTCTTTCTTAAATAATGACATTTCATAACTGAGCAATATTCATTCCTTTTAGCAGAATTAAAATGTATGAATAATTTAAGCAGACAAAGTTTGAAATGTGTCCAGAATATCTGAGGCCCTGTGCATCTCATTCCAACCACTCCAACCAGATTGCCTTAACAGCTTTATCTGTTGGTAGGTAGAGAATGTCAGGGACTTACTGAGTACTTGAGAACCATTAGGGAGAAAGTTCCTTTATTAAATAGAAGGAATTCCTGAAATTCTTTTCTTTGACTTTAATGTACATGTTCCTATGTAAAACAAGTGTACACACATAGAATCCATTTTACACTCATTGAATTCTAAGTATGGTAGAATCAACCTGAACTTGGAGTTTATTTGACATTCCTATTTTTCTAATTTCTTGATTGTAATTTACTGTAATCAGTCAATAAATATAAAAAGTTTATTGGTATAAAGAATTGTGAATAAACACATAAATGAATATTTCCACTTTTTAAAATATTTTGCCTTTAAGAGCAACATGTTAGGTCAGAAATATGTTCTCTGTCATGTTTCATCCTATTCTTTTCAACAAAAAAACCTGTGAGTTCACCAGAGAATTTTGACAAATGTTTTAACTTTCAGAAGAGATTTTTTAAACAAGTATTTTGGATAGAAAGTAATTGAAAATGTAACAGTCATAGAGGAAATATACTATATGAACAACCTAATAACATTTGAATAGTTCACTGTAAAAATAAATAACATTTTGTCTCATTTATCCTTAATTACTTCGATATTTATAGATAAAGGAGATTCTATGAGTCTAAGATTCTTTCTCTGTCAAGTGAAGATAGACATTCTACACTTAAGAACGTGTTATGAGGGGGAAATGACATATGAAACTTTTCTAATTAGCTTATTGCTCTTACACCGATGATAATAACCGGTTGTCCTGCCCTCCATTGAAGAGTATGACAAGAAAATGGAGAATATATTTTTACCCCAGTATTGAAATGTCAATTCCCAAGACATAAATAGGGCAACGAATGACATTGATTTTCAATTCCAGTAGCATTATATTTATTGATATCAAAGAACAGGGAGTGGTGAAGAATCATTATAGCAGTAGTTAAATTAACAATCAATTCTAAATTCACAAGGAGGGTTTTACTTTTCCCCCCATTGTTGTTTCTAAGTTAACGGAAATCAATGAAAAGAAATGTTTCATTATCAGCAAAAATTTTATCATCCATCTATATCAATCGTGCTCTCTATATTTTGTTATTTATGGTTATTTTCTTATTTTTATTAGTACAAAATTTAAAAAATCATAAACATTATCCCTTGGAATCATTTATGTGCAGAGTGAGGGAGATTTAAGAATCACTTTTCATTCTCCTACGTGTAGACATCTAGTATTCACAATATTAATTGTTGAAAATGTCTTTCCTCACAGCTTGGAAAGAAATACCTGTTGGAACAACAGTGAGATAGATGTTATGAGATGACCAAATATTGTTTTTGTTTGTTTTGTTTGCTTGCTTAGGCCTGTTTCACAGGAAGAAATTCAGGCATGGCACAAACCTAGAGAAAAACTTATGGTTTGGAAAATAATAATTCCTAGGGGAGAGTCCTATAGTCTTACTTTATTAAATGGAGATAGTATTAAACTGCCTTCTAGATATTTACCTTTATACCATAGATCAAAATTCTCTTGGTCCTTGCCAAAAAGAACTTGAGGCAGTGATTTTCAGTTATTATAAAAAATATCACAACTTGTCAAAGTGACGAGAATACATGATTGTGCTGAACACTCAACCCTAGGACATATATCTCTCACATACCCTCCCTCAATGCTTAGAAAATATTATAGAAGAGTGACAATAATATCTGAAGAGCCAAATTTCAGGAGATCTAGAAAGAAAGTGTTTATGGGCTATTACTTTTATGAATATAGAGAAGCTAAAAAACAAACAAAAAATAATTTTGTAATTTATGATCAGATTGTCAAGCCTAATTAGGTCACATCCACACCTCAAAACCATAAAAATTATGATGTGTCCTCATTGAGATGAAGGGTTTCTGTGGAAAAGGCTGAAGTAATAAGGATGGGTAAAAGGAAATGAAAGAAATGAAAAATCAATGCACATATATATGAAACCATCAAATAAGTAAATAAATAAATAAATACTACATAAATAATTAAGCAACGTTTTCAAAAAGATAATATCCTGGACTTGCAAGATAGTGACAACAACGGTAAACAGTATCTGCGTGGCAGAAGGTCAGAGACTGTGGATCTGGTGAATAACCTGGCAGCTGACTCCAAAACACCAATATTGCTGTCTCCTGGACAGGAGAGGATATCCTGGGAGTCACGACTGCACAGTTCCACGCCCCTGAGGCTGTCTCCCAGGTTCAGGCGTCATGCAGTGTATCGACCTTCCGCATTTTGCCTACTTGAGCATAGGTCCACAGTTCCAGGGGAGCTCCTTTCCAGCAACCAGACCTCGGATTCCTCCAACTTCCCCAGTGCTGTGCTTGATACCAGAGATAGCACCCCAACCTCCAATCTACCGTACCACTAGTCTCTCTTGGGAGACTGCCTGGACAATAGAAACATAAAGGGTTCTGGGTCCAAGTTGGCAGAGTGCAGCAAAATCTGAGAGCTGGGAACACAGTGTCTGCTCAGTTCAAAAGCAGCATGGCTAACTCCTAACCGGCAGCACCTGTTGGTTCCTAACTTCCCCTGCCATCATGAAGAGGACTCTGGACTCCAGAGATGTGCAGAACCGCATTCTGTTCAGCTCTACTGGCTGTCTTGAGGAGACGTAACAGCAGAACCTCACTAGAACCGAACCGCTCAAGAAATCCAGCAGGTTACAGGAACAAACAGCCAACACTAGAGACATACAGGTGCCTAAAGGCCAGCCTAAGAACACACTCAACAAAAACTTGGCCAGTATGGGTCCATCAGAAGCACCAACAAAAACTGGGTATCCTATTGCAGCTGACACAGGAAAATGTCAGCTTTAAATCTGTGATTATGAAGACGCTTGCGACTTTTAAAGAGGAAAAGGGTAAATCCCTCAAGGAAGGACAGGAAAATACAATCAAATAGGAACCTTTAAAAAAGAAATGAATAAATACCTCCAAAGAAATACAGGAAAATACAATTAAACAAACAGAGGCCATAAAAGATATACAGAAACAGTTGAAGAAAATGGATAAAATGGTTCAAGATGTGATAATGGACATAGAATCAATAAAGAAAACACAAACTGAGAAAATCCTGGAGATGAAAAACATAGAGAACAAGAGCCACAGAAGTAAGCACCATCAACAGAATACAAGAGATGGATGGCAGAATTTCAGGCACAGAAAATACAATGAAAGAAATTGATACATCTGTCAAATTAATACACCTAGATTGTCTAACAGCACCCACTAGAATGTGTCCTCACATTTCTTATGCTGCCTGGTTCTAAGCAAACAGTAGATACCTTCCAACAGTTTGCTATATCCTGCTTACTCAGGATTGCGCTATGCTGACAAACTCAAAGAGCAGCATTGGACTACTATCTCAAACTGTTTAGGATAATTAAGAAATGCAAACTAATAGTCAATCAAACTTATGGTTTTGTTAGGTACTAGTTTTCTAAATTATTCAGTGTTTAGCTAGAAACTAGTAATTAAGATATACTAGAAATAGATAGATGGTCTTCAAAAGACTCAGAGATCTGTAGAATATGGCATTTAAATATGTTTTATTAACTGGCGTATTTTTTGACAACATGTCAGCTCCTGGCAGCAACCCTTTTCGACTTTGAAGACAATGATGAGCATCAAAAAATTCTCTTTAGAGGTGGCCTCATTGTGGCAAGCTAGCCACTGGGAAAGAACTGTCTTTGCTTCTACTGATGACAGAATACTGAACAGACTGGGCACAAGAGAGATGACTGTCGACCTTTGCAAGGACAAGGTAAGCAAGTCCTTCATAATATCTGCTTCACAGAAAAGTCTGTCAGATATTCTGAGCCAGAAGGCTGAAAATTATGCTTCAAAGTTATAGAGGTATCTTGGGTGACTGTCTAAGTGGCCAGCAGTATCAGTAATTTCTATAATTTTGAAAGCTGATTGCTCTGCACTTCGTATCAATTCAGATAATATTTGTCCTTCTAAGGTCTCTGATGAAGTTGAAGACTAAATAGTTGTAGTCTTACAATTAAACTTAATTGTTTAGGACTTAAGAATATGTTTTAGGTCTGAAGATGGTTTTTGATTGGTAATGTAATCATCCATTTTTTTTTAGATTTTCCAATTTTGTGTAATATAGGCTTTTGAAGTAAGACCTAATGATTCTTTGGATTTCCTCAGTGTCTGTTATGTCCTCATTTTTATTTCCTCAGTGTCTGTAGCTATGTCCTCTTTTGCCACAGACTGGTCCAGTCGGGGATAGGTCCCTGGGAATGAGGGTTCTCGAAGCATCGGTGGGCAAAGGCAAGGCATGTGACAAACAGACACAACCACACAGATGAGTTTGCTTCTGAGTGTATTTTGCATCCAAGCAATGTAAGTTATTAAACATTCATTTCAAAATCAGGGGGGCTTATGGTTACATTTTCTCACAAAGAAGATTCAAGGAAGCCAGTGATCCATCAACCATACACAGTACAGGTACAGAATGAAAAGTTATTGTGTTGTCATATTTTGAATTACAGCTTTGAATGTAACAATACAGGGTACAGAACACACAGTAAAGATGTCATTACATCTAAGTTACTGCCTAGGTATCAAATGCATGTGCATCCTTTGTCCAGGGTCAATGTTCTCTCCCTATCGATACTTATGCCCAGCACCTGTGTGCCAAGACAGCTTTTTCATTTAGTTCTCTTTTTCTGATATCTGAGTGCCATTATCTGGAATTTTAAAAAATACTCTATTTCTTTGTAAGCCATAATATAACTTATTAAGTAATGATTGATTTCTAGTCATGTTTCTTTTAATACGTGGAAGTGAGATAGAATTGCTCTGGACCTGGACAGTCCCGAGTTAAGGTCATCTCCTAGCGACCATGGTTACACCTGAGAAGTCCTGACATGAGAGTGAAGTAGAGTTAAGAAGAAAGAATAGAATCCAGCACAATGAGAGAAAGGAGCTGTGATTCAATTTCTCCTGGCAGAAACATCAGCCCCAGTCAGGAGACTCTCCTCTTTCGGGGGTCGTAGCCTCAGGTCTGTGTAGCATTTGTCACACAGACTCCACTGGAGGGGCCGTGACACTCTTTTTCATTAATGATTTGTTAATTTGGATACTCTCCCTACCTTTTAGTTAGTTTGGCTAGAATTTTGTCTATCTTGCTGATTTTCTCAAAGAACAAGATATTGCTTTTGCTGATTCTTGGTATTTTCCTCTTTGTTTCTACTTTATTGATTTCATCCCTGAGTTTGCCTATTTTCTGTCATCAGCTTCTCTTTGGTGTGTTTCCTTCTATTTGTTCTAGAACTCTCAGGTGCACTGTTAAGTTGCACATATGGAGTCTCTCCAATTTCTTTATGAAGGTGAGTTTTTTTTTTTTTGATGAGTATTAATGTCCTTCCCTATGTACTTTGATTAATTTTGGTTGAAGGTCTACTTTATTAGATACTAGAATGTCTATTCCAGCTTGCTTCTTGGGTCTCTTTGTTTGGAAAACATTTTTTCAGCTCTTTATTCTAAGGCAATGCCCATTTTTATTGCTAAGGTATGTTTCTTACATTCAGAAGAATGATGGGCCCCTTTTTCTGTTAGCCTGTGTCTTTATTGTGTAATTGAGGTCATTAATGTTGAGTGATGGTAGTGACCAATGGTTGTTAATACTTGTTATTTCGATGTTGGTGGTATTAGAGATAGTGTTTGTGCTTCCTTTCTTCTGCTTTTAAGGACATGAGGTTATTTATTTCCTGTATTGTCCTGGGTGTAGTTAGCCTCCTTGAGGTGGAGTTTTCCTTCTAGTTTCTTCTTCAGTGCTGTATTTGTGCCTATGTACTGTTTAAACTTGGTTTTGTCATGCAATGTCTTGTTTTCTCCAGCGATGGTGATTGAAAGTTTTGCTGGGTATATGAGTCAGGGCTTACATCTGTGGTCTCTTAGAGTCTGCGTGACCTCTCCCTAGTCCCTTCTGGTTTTCATAGTCTGTTGAAAAGTCAGATGTAATTCTGATAGGTTTGCCTTTATATGTGACTTGACCTTTTTTCTATCTATTCTAGCTAAGACTTCAATAACTGTGTTGAAAAAGAGTGAAAAGAATGGACATCCTTGTAGCATTCTTTATTTAATGGAAGTGTTATGAGCTTTTCGCCATTTAGAATACCCAAAAAGGCAAGTGACATATGTTATACTTCATGTGTGGATGCTAATTTTGGATCTTTACACAAGCTTGATTAAAAATAGTATATATAGATGTCAGAAAACCACAAAGGGGTTCTGGAGGGAATTTCAAGAAAAGTGAATATAAAGAAGGTGGAATGAAAGCATAAGAGTAATGGACCCAGGAGGGATTATGGGGAGAGGTAATTAACAATAAAGACCTTTGAAAAAGCCAATACTTTAGCAACTTCCTAAAATATATTCATATATTAAAAAATTTTCACAGAAGTGTTTTAATCCTCATTATTATCATGACTTCAATGTACTTAAACATTAATCTGAGTTGGAAAAATAATTAGTTTTATGGTGGTAATACTACTTTATAAATGTATAAATATGCATACACACATAGGTGTATATGTAACAACAATTAATGATAAATGAGGCCATTGAATTGGGAGAGACAAAGGAGGGGTGTATGAAAGGGCTTTGATGGAGTAAATGGGGGAGACAACATAGTTATATTGTTTCAAAAGTAAGACAATATTTTAAAACAGAAAATGGGAAAATGAAAAAGCATGAAATAAATAAATTTTAGTCATCAAGTTGCTAGTTTAGCTATAATAAGCTAATTTGACATACAAATTTCCATTATCAAGATGTATTGTTACCTTGGTTTATAGGGTAGTCACATAAATTAAAATTATACCTAATGTACATTTGCTTATATTAACTAAAAGATTTGATGACATATTATTTATCCATGTGTACATTACTTCCTATTCACTAATATGTTAACCTTATAAAACATTCACAATTTATATCATAGCAAGAGATTTTACTTAGCTTTAAATCACACACTAAAGAAAAACTTCACTGTGTTTATTATTATGTACTATGTATAAAATATATTAGCTATTTTTCAGAATACATAAGTATATTAAGAAGTTCCTCTTCACCATTAAACTGATTATTACATATCAAAATAGAAAAGGCCCTGTTAATGATATTGAATAATTTTGTCCTATTTGTACATTTTGTTTAATAAATCTCTCACTATGTTTATTGATACTATAGATAGAATTAAAATTAAGTTTTTATAGTGTTTAATCAAATAAACAAAATACATCAGTCAATTTTCTCATTATATCTATGTCTATAGAGGCAGATTTGTTCTACAATGACTAATACCATCACTTTGCCCCAGATTTGATTCTTTTGGCATTAAAAAAACCAAATGCGTCCAGTTGCTAGTATGTTTGCATCAGTAGTCACAGAAGGAAATTACAAGTATGCAATGCAGAAAGGAATATGCACAGAAGTCTCCAGTGAGCCATTTGATCATATCTCCAAAGCCCAGCATGTTTGCTGTGATGGGTTTTTCCACCCCAAGAAGTGCATTTGGTCAGTGATGAGCACCATAAATTGCTCAGCATCAAGTGTTTCCTACTAAACCCAATAAAATAAATTTCTTTCCCTTTTCCTAATATTATTATGTCACGGGAACCATCCTTTTGTACTTTGGACATTTTTTTCTATTACAAGCCATTGTAGAATGTCTTGCCTGTCACAGTTGCATTGCTTGATTTAGCCTGGAGAAAAAAAAAAAAAGAGAGAGAGAGAGAGAAAGTGGGTATTGTTTCTCTCATCATGATTTACTTCAAAGATATTCCAAATAGAAAGAAATCAGTTTGCAACCTGGGTGGCAAAACTGACTGTGATTAATAGACACCTAAAAAATAGACAGTGTTTTTGATTCTCCAAAAAGATGTACTCAGAATGGGATTAATAGAATCTTCAATGAGACTGGATGTTATCATTTCTATACCCTTTTCTATGATAATTACCCCTGAGGTTTTACTGTGGGTATCTTTGAAAGAAGTAAATGAAAATATGTACTCTGCATAGCAGTTCTGGGTTATGTCATTGATAACTTTAGTCATAAATAATACTATCTGACTTATAAGGTAATACTTAGTGATTCTGTCAATGGTAATTTTATGCATGTGCTACTACATAGGTCCAAATTTCATGCAAAGTATCTGATGCCATAAAAATGTGTGATTGTATAACAAACTAAAATAAAAGGGTTTGATATTACCAAGCTCTATTTTAAAGTGATTATCTACCATGAGTTTATCATTTAATTTTTTTTCTTTTTAAGAATAAAACTCTTCAGTGGCTTCAAGCAATGCATATTAAGTCCAGAAGAAACAGAAATAATTACATTGCCTGTATTTGTGAATTATCATAGGCAAAATTATTGATTTTAGTAAATCAGAATTGATATCAAAATGGTTCCACCATAAATTCTATTTTTAAACTTCTTTGTAAACTGATTTGCTCTCCTCCTTCCACCTTTCTTCTCTCAGCTCTACATCTTAAGTGTGGCATTGCTAAGCATCAAAGAATGTTGGTAACTTTTAAAATCATAAGTTCAATGGAGATAGTGGCACCAAAAATGTTTTATGTTGATAAAGAGTGACTAATTAAAGAACTTTCAGAAATTACTATAGAGAAAAAGCTTGGATAGAATATTAAAATGTCATAATTGTAAATGGGACTTATACTCAGCCACCCCAAAATATAATATGCAATGAGGACTTTGACAGGTGGAATAAATTATTATAATTGATAGTTTTTTATATCATATACTTGCACATAAATTTAGATAGGAAACTGGACATTTTATCCTGCAGAAAAAGCTTTCAAATTAAGAAATAAATATAAACTGTAAAATCTCATTTAAATCCACATGTACTGAATATAAGACAACCCCAACTTGAATGTTCCGGTTCAAATATAGAGTTTGAAGGCCAAGTGTGCTGCACAGAGTCTGCTTTGGAAGAGGGGTATCTATATTTTAACTGGAAAAGTTAAAGTCAAATTTAAAGTTGGGGATCATCTTATATGCTGGAAAATATGGTAATGGTTTTTTCCAGAAAGAAATACTAGTGAATTGGAAAATTTTTAGTGAAAAATTCACATGATTTGATGATTTGATAGATCAAAAACACAACTTCTTCTATGTAACAAATTCTAAGTCATGTTACTGAAAGCTTTTTTTCTGGAAAACTCTCCCATACCTCATTTACCTGTCACCATATCCTGATTAACAAATCTGTCCATCTCATAAATCCAAATGTGTGGGACCTTTAGTACCCCATTTTCTCAACTTATTCATTCCACCACAATATTTAGTAAGATTTCCCTAATAAAAAATGCTGCTCTGAAGTCATGCAGCGCAGCAGCAGTAACTGTTGTAGTTAATCTTTCGTGCTGACATGGAATGGATACCCTGTTGTCTGAAAACTAGAACCTGAGTATTGCTAAACAACAAACTAAATGGCGCCACTGTCTTTGTAATACAAATTAGTGTGTGAGACTTCTACCCAAGCATTTAAAATGTGCAGGCTACACCTATAATTTCTTGGCTTGACCTTACCCTCAAGGTATCGTCAAACTTCCAGTTGCTCTTCCCTAACCCTAGCCTTGCTCTCCAACTTCAGCAACAGTGCTCTTGTCTATGGATGTTCCACTTGCCAGACATTCTAGACATATCCTGACATCAATCATACTTAAACTCATCCTTTATTAAATGTACGTATAGTACTTAGCCTCCCTATAAGAAAAAATCTAATGTAGAAATTGTTCTAAGACGGAATGATAAATGGATTTAACTTATACAGAGTGCACACAGTCACTCTCGTGATAAGGCCAACTGGGAGCCTGAGCTACCTGAAGCTTCTCACTATCACCGGAAGGTCTGATACTGCACTTAGTGACGAGCAGCCTGGATCAAGGTACAGTGTCTACAACAGACATGACATTTTGCGCATCTGCAGAGTCAAAAACCATAGCTTTCCTGACAGTCTGCTTCTCTATCAAGTGCTTCAGGACCTTGATTACTTTTCACCAGATAGGACTCTTTGTTTTACAGGTATGTTCCCAGAACACTTTGCCAAACTGCAACAGCGAGCTCTCTGTGCTTTCAGAACTTGAGGGCTAGCACCAGTTGATTGGAATACTGCTCCCTAGTGATGGTCAGCTTCCCAAAAGCAAGAGAAATACAAGGCACAGAAGATATGTGAAAAAAATAGTTGATTACATTTTTCCTGTCAAAGAGCAGTGCCATGCTAAGCTGTATGTCTTTACATTAAGAAGGAACAATGAGCAAATAAATATTTACTCCTATTCACACTGCCTCTCGCTTGTAGGTTTTAATAACACATTAAAGTAAAAACATCCAGCAGGCACTTAGAAATGCTTGTCCTGACTTCAGAAAGATAGCATTAGAAACAGTCTGCTGCCAATGACTTGTGAATCTTCTTTTGTTTGGCAATAACCAAGTAAGGATCATGTTTGAAATAATCTGAAGGCAACATTTATAGGTCCAATAGAGTCAATAATAAGTTATAATAACATAAGAAACTTGGGAGTGAAAGGGGCTAGTGAAAGAAAGAAGACCCGTGGAACTCATATCATTCCGCTGACAAATATTTGGACGATCTCACAAAAAACACATACTAAGAATTATTAAATTATTGATGAATGAGAAGGGGTTTCAAAAGATTCTACCTTGTCATGTGACAGATGTAAGGAGTCCTCAGGCAAGAGACAAATAAAGCAGTGTATAAGATAAAGAAGGGAGGCAGTCATGAAACTGTCATGAAAGGGAACAGAGATGTGGATAGTGGGATGGATTCAGTCGAACACTCAAACTTTGGGGGAAGAAATGAAGTAAAATCAGGCAAAGAGAAGGAGAAGTGTGTTGGAAATGTTCCTGCCTGCAGTTTATTTTTTAAAAATTAATTAATTCACTTTACATCCCAATCGGAGCCACACCCATCCTCTCCTCCCAGTCTCACTCTCCCACCTTCCTCCCCCTTTACCCTCTCCCCTACTCCTCAGAAAAGGGGAGCCCATATACACACACCAACCCACCCCAGCTCATCAAATTGCATCAGGACTGAGCTCATCCTCTTCCCCTGTGCCTTGGCAAGGCAGCCTTGCCAGAGGAAAGTGATCTAAAAGCAGGCAACAGAGTCCATGTCAGAGACAGCCCCTGCTCCACTCACTAGAGGACCCTCATGAAACCTGAGCTGCCCTTAAGATACACACATACATACATACATACATATATGTAGGGAGCATATATATATATATATATATATATATATAGGGATCCTAGGTTCAGTCCATGCATGGTCCTTAATTGGTGCTTCAGTCTCAGCAAGCCCCACTGGGCCCTGGGTATTTGGCTCTGTTGATGTTCTTGTGGAGTCCCTGTCCCTCCAGGCCCTTCTATCCTTCCCGCACTTTCCCGTAAGGCTCACTATGCTTCACCCAGTGTGAGTGAGCCTCTGCATCTGCTTCCATCTCCTGCTGGGTGGTGACCCTCAGAGGACAGCTATGTGACTTTTATGTGACAGTGCATAGGACATTCTTCTCCCTCGATGTTTGCCCTTCTTTTCATCATCCCTCTCTCCCTATTCTTCCTTCCATTCATCCTTTTCTCCCTCTTTCCTTTCTGTAATCATTCTTCACTCCGTTTTTCATTCCATCTCTCCTTCCCTTTCTCATCCTTTCTCTCCTATCTTCTTTCCACCAGCTCTCACTGTTTTTTTTTCTATCTTCCTCTCCACCTTCCTGCCTCTGCCGTTCCTCCCTCCCTTTCTCTCTTCTTTTTAAAATAAAGAACAAAATCTTTTAATTTTGAATGGCCACTGCCTTTGCTGCTGACCTGTGTTCTGAAGTATTTAATAAGAATTTAGCCAAATATCTGTTCTTTATTGAACTTTGTTTATTTAAGTCTCTACTTTTTTTTATAAACAGTAGCACAGATAACAAATTATAGATGGTTATTTTTTGGAGGATTTCATACACACACACAAACTCAGCAAGAATAAAGCATTCCTTTTAAAGAAATATTTAATTTTTTTCTCCTTAGAGAAGTCACCAATCTTAATCTCATCACAGACATAGAACCTCTCTTTATTTCTCAATATTTAGAAGTGATGGTGTTAAAATGCTCCAGACAGCATCATTGCACCTGGTAGTACAATGTTTATGAGATAGAAAGAACTGCTTCAATGCAGAAATTCAAGCAACTTACTCTGAAATAGGACTGTGCCTATTTCTGGGGTGTCCTATATAGATGCAAAGGTTTCTAAATACAATTTTATGACCACTTAAGGATTTCCAGCATATATCTTTCGATAAGCAGGGTGTATGAAATAACAAATTTTCTCTGCCTGTGTCACACTGAGAAAGTTAGATTACATACACATCTATTGGGTCTGTTTTCCTTCCATTGAAGAGTATATAAAAAGTCCCCACATACTTTGTTCAGGCTTAGTTCTTCCATCATTGATATTTTTCTCAATATAAAAATATGAAAATACACAGAGATTAAACATTATGCTCCTTAAAAAAATCAATGGATCATTTAAAAAGGCATAAAATGAGAAAATTAAATTGATAGAAGTGAGTTAAAAAAAATATCATTTACTGTGACATGTGGGCTATAGCAAAGATAATTCCGAGAAGAAAGCTTATGGCTTTGTTTGCCTAACTTTAAGAAGCAAAGCCACCTTGTCTGTTTTTACCTTGCACAAGTCACGCATGGGCAGACGTATCTACTTTGCATCCTTATGTGCACCTTCTATGTTGAATCTAGAAAATAGCTCTTGTTGTAGTCCTCCATAATCTCTGAGTCTTATAATCTGCAGCATTCTCTTCTGTGATGATCTCTGAAAACATTTTTTTTCAGTTAATGGCTTTTAGGCAATGATGAATGCAGATATGGACACCCTCCATAAAAATCTCAACATTTCAGCCCCAGCCCAGTCACTAGGGGACACAGGTAGGGCACAGTTCTGCAAGAACACAGTTGAGTTGTGTGTAGCAGAAAAATGAGTGGAGCATGAGATCATCATGTTGCAATTAATGCAATGGGAAATGAAGGAAGCTAGATTCATAAGGAGAAGTACTCACTCATACGTGGAACTTAGGAGAAGATATGTGAAAATGAAAGAGGATTAACAGAGGCTCCAAAAGGTGAAAGGGGCCAAAGTGAAGGGAGAGTAAGAGTGGGAATGGAGGCTGTGAATATTGTCAAATTATGTTATATCCATGCATGAAATTGTCACCACAAGACATTTATCATGAACAATTAATATATGCTAATAAACCTGAGACAAGGCTTGTGGTAATGTCAAAGTGATGGCAGATTTTATGTAGCTATATCATGATAAGAAATCGCAAGCTGTTTTCTGCACATGTTTGGTTTACTCGGGATATATAGAAAGCATAAAACACTATTTTCAATTAATATATGTTAAGTGTTCCTCTCTCCCCACATCCTCGCCAGCATGTGGTGTCACTTGAATTTTTGATCTTAGCCATTCTGATGGGTGTAAGATGGAATCTCAGAGTTGTTTTGATTTGCATTTCCCTGATGACTAAGGAGGTTGAGCATTTCTTTAAGTGTTTCTCAGCCATTTGATACTCCTCTGTTGAGAATTCTCTGTTTAGTTCCAAGCCCCATTTCTCAATTGGGTTATTCAGTTTGGTGGTGTTTAATTTCTTGAGTTCTTTATATATTTTGGATATTAGACCTTTGTCAGATGTAGGGTTGGTGAAGATTTTTTCCCAGTCTGTAGGCTGTCGCTTTGTTCTCTTGACAGTGTCTCCTGCCTTACAGAAGCTTCTCAGCCTCATGAGGTCCCATTTATTAACTAGTACAGCCACTTTGGAAATCTATCTGGTGCTGTCTCAGAAAAATGGGAATAGGGCTTCCTCAAGACCCAGCTATTCCACTCCTTGGAATATACCCAGAAGATGCTCCAGCACACAACAAGAAAATTTGCTCAACCATGTTCATAGCAGCCTTATTCATAATAGCCAGAACATGGAAACAGCCTAAGGGTCCCTCAGTAGAAGAGTGGATAAAGAAACTGTGGTACATATACACTATGGAATACTACTCAGCTATTAAAAACAAGGAATTCCCGAAATTTGTGGATAAATGGATTGAGCTAGAAATGATCATAATGAGTGAGTTAACCCAGAAGCAGAAAGAATCAAATGGTATATACTCACTTATATCTGCATACTAGCCCAAGGGGCATGTCCCACAAAAGCCTTCACTTACCAGGAAACTGGGACAGAGGGGAAGGCATCCTATTGGGACTCTAAATGAGAGACGCATGGGAGAACAGCAAAATAAAAGGATCCAGAGGGTCCTAGAAATCTACAAGTAGAACAATATGATAGGCAGATTTGGGCCCAGGGGTCCCGCTCAAACTAAGGCACCAGCCAAGGACAATACAGGAGGTAAACTTTAAACCCCTTCCCAGATCTAGCCAATGGTCAGAATATTCTCCACAGTTGAGTGGAGAGTGTGATACGACTTTCTCACGTACTCTGGTGCCTCACATTTGACCATGTCCCCTGGAGGGGGAGACCTGGTGGCACTCAGAGGAAGGACAGCAAGTAGCCAAGAAGAGACTTGATACCCTATGAGAATATATAGGGGGACATAATTCCCCTCAGGAACAGTCATAGGGGAGGGGAATAATGGGAAAATGGGGGGGGGGAGGAATGGGAGGATACAAGGGATGGGATAAACATTGAGATGTAACAAGAATAAATTAATAAAAAATAAAAAAAAATAAAAAAATATATGTTAAGTGTAGGCTCACAAGTAACAGGATAATAACTAAATTAAACATTTAAGTGACATTTAGTTATTATAAATAGCTCCTACATAATTTATTGCACTAAGCATTAAGTGCATGTTTCAGATAGATTTTGTTTATTTTTAAGCATAGACCATCACAAGTTAAATTAAGATCATCTCCTATATTTCTTTATAATTTATCAACATCCTTATAGTTTTCCATATCAAGAGAGCCTTATGTCACTTCAGCCTGACGTTATGTACTGTCAGATGAATTTCTTGTGACAACAATTGCTATACTCCAGTCTTATTAAACCATTTGTTCTAGGGCACCCACGATTGGGTTTGCAATGTAAAACTTCCATAATTCATAATGTATTTTCATTGGATCCTAGCCATACATACAATGTGAAAAAGATTTAAGAAATTATCAGCTTTTTGCCTGGTCTCTGTAGTCAGGTACGAATCTATTTAGCCATGTTATAATAGAGGGTTGCATACTCCTACATATACAGGTGGCACTGAGGTAGCCTCTGCAGGTGTTGAGGTAAACAGTGATCTGCAAAGAGGTGAGAGTGAAAACTTGTTTCATATTGATTGTTTCAACCAGTATCAAGAATGACTAGCAATTTATTGCCAGCATACTTAAACACAAGGCAATATTGAAAAATAATTTCCTGGTCTATCCTAGGTACACAAAGAAACATAATTATGCCAACATTCAACTCGGGCTACATATCATTTATTCCAAGAAGATGAGTTCAAGAGGTAGGCTACCACTACTATGTTGAGGGCCTTAGGAAGTATCTGGCTGGTCTTCATTAGACAGATAATGCAGAAGTTATTTGATCTGTTAGCCATCTCTGGTCTTGGTAGCGGGAGATATACATGTCCTGCAAGGGGCATTTAAACTGTTAGGTTTCTTTGGTCCTGGCTGTGGGCAGGGGTCACTGTACAGGTAATGTAAGGGTCAATTAGGCTATTAAGTATCTTCAGTTCTTATTGTGGGAACTTGATATGATCCAACAGATATCACAGTTCACTAGGCTATTAATCACCTCCGATTCCAAGCCTTCTGGAAAAACAGGTTTTACATTCTTCCCTTTGAAAGAACAATCGTAGGTGCTTAACATTCCTGGTTTCCCTGGAGATCTTGGCACAAGGACCTTTCTGCTGTCCTGGTTGCCCTAGAGATCTGTGGGCACATGACCTTTCTGCTACCAACACTGCACTAAGTGCCCTCAGTGAGTTTAAAAACAACAAAGGGAACACATGAATTTGGAATGGAAAAGTGTTAGAGGGATAGAGGAAAGCTGGAGGGAAAGGAGTGGGTGGTAAGTTTGATCAAAGCACAGTATACGCACTTGTAAAATTTTAAATTAAAAAGAGTAAACATTATTAAATAAAATATTTTAAAAAAGAATATATTACAAATGCTTACATAATATCAATCTGAAGAGGCATGTGAGTGGCTTGTGTGTCTGTGAGTGTTTGTGTGTGTGTGAGTTTTTGTGCTTATATAAATAAAGATTTATGGGAAATACAGGAACATGCAAGGAATGCTGGTGTTAGGACTTCCTAAAAGTGTTTCTCAGAGTCCAAGAAATGGGTAAGAATTTCATTTTATTGTTATAGTATATTTACTTTATCATGCTATATACTGTTTACCTTAAAAAGCTTATATTTGTTAGCAATACTTACTAAAGCCTATTGTTTATACAAATTTCTCTATATTTGAATTTAAATGTTAACATAATAAATTGATGAGTCAGACAGATTTTATTTGTTTGAATAGAGTAAATATACTCTATACACTCTTGTAAATAAAGTCATTACTTCACGTTTTAAAGTCTTAATAAGGGCAGGAACACTTTATAGTCTTTGAGATGTGTTCCTCATAGCAATAGATTCTTGTGTCATTTTCACTAGGAGCTTGGAGTTTCATTTTATATCACTGGGCCCTCTTTCATGTCTGGACATTTCATACATGTTATGAGATTCCATAATACAACTGACAAGTATATTTTGATTTTTAGAATTTAAAGACGTATTACAATTTAGAACTGAAAGGTATTTTACACTGTTATTTACTTTAAGAACACCAGAATTTAACCACTTGCATTAAACCAATTAACAACACACATTTATGCTTACTAAATTTATTCTATGTAGTTCAGTATAATTAGCATTGCACATTTGGAGGAAATGGGATGTTGTGTGTCTTATGAAGGGCAGTGTGGGCTTGTTAAAGAATCCATGACATATGAAGAGAGTTAACCTAAGTCGTATGCACTGAGCGTGAAATAGGAAATGCAGAGCTCAGAGCCACCCGTTAAGATCCTCTTATCTCTCTGCGGAAGGAAACTGAACTTTCTGTGTTGCAGGAGCTGTGAGGCAGCCCACTAGGTTTATCATGAATGGGGGTTGGGAGACTAGTTAAAAGGATTTTATACCCTTTTGGCTTCAGAGCAGAAACAGCTGCAGAAATACCTCTCCGTACCCATCACCAAATGAAATGTATTAGGCACCCACATCCACATGGATTCTATCACAGCTAGGCTAATGGAAATCAACTCCAAATCCAGGCAACACTAGGGTAAATGAACACGTTTAGTTTGTATTCAGAGTGTCCTAGAGATTGGGGGTCATGGGTTCTTCTCTTCTGTTTCATAAATAGTAACATATCTTTAAAAACATATACAAATTTCTATTACTTATTAAATTCACAAGCATTTTAAAGACACAAAAAATGACCCTTCTAAATTCCTGAATTGATTTTGGTTCACTTGGTTTTGTGGGACCCACCAAAAGATCAACCATTTCTCTCCTTTGCCCTTCACCTCACAAAGCCTTAATGGAAATCAGCTTCCTTTCAGCAACTGGTTCTGAATCCTCACCTAGCAAGTTTGGTTCAAGCTTCTCAAGCTCATATGTTTGTTTTTTAAAGAATTATTTTACAATGCATCTTGGCTGAGCACAAACCTTTTAGAGTGTTGGAATCAGGTAAAAAGTATAAGTGCCCTCTATAATATATGACAACTACATGGAGTCTACAATTAACACAAGGTCAGATTCTTACCTGTAGGTGGAGGGGCTATTTATGTTAAGTTGCCCAATAGGTGATGACATCAGGGAACTCATCTATAAATATCTGCATAATAACAATGGAAGCCTGTACTGAATCTATCCAGAAGCTACTATGACTTACTCAGGGAATTCCAGAACGTAAGATATAAACTACTGTGTGGATTATAAAAGTAAATGAAAAATGTCACAAATGAAACCCTTCTCCTAATACACTTTAATACATCTGAGAAAAAAATGGCCTACTGAGTATTCTGAAGAGGTATTGTGACTGCGAACTGTTATATCTCGGCTTGCATTTTGAATTGAGGGCTGTGATTCCATTAAGAGAGGAACCTAAAACAGATAATTCAAAGTGATGGTCATAAGGACACCCTATTAGATGGAAAATGCATTCAGGTCAAATGAATCCTGCACAGAAATTTTTTCACAGATTAAAAATTAATCAAAACTTTGAAGAATCCAGGAATTTGATGAACTTGACATATTAAGATATATTGTTTTCAAAATTCGCTTATGGCTTGTGAGAATGAGGCATCAAAAAGACTGACAGAGGCAGTGTGCTTGAAGATTGCATAATAGGGGCATTTTGACCTTAGCAGTTACTAAGAATTTTGATAAGATCCAGACATCCTTCTGAAATTATGTCTCACATCTAAGATTGTGCATGATATTGTTTAATATAGATTTACATCAAATGATTAGATAGAACCAAGATGAAGAATGGGCGGGAAATATCAAGGGGAGACTCAGATGGATCCCTACTGTATTTACATTAACAAATACTTCAGTTATAGCAAATTAAGACCTTGAAAGTGATACAAATATCTCTGCAGGCAATTACAAACAGTACCATCCCCAACAGGACCATGATTTCTGCACTTTCAACCATGTTTCTTTTTTCTGAATCTTCTTGGAATTTTTTGTATTAATGTACATCATATTCACTACCCACACAATTCTGCCATTAGAACATCATGGATCCCCATTATTCTCAAAACTCAGGGTTCAGATATACTTTCTGATCATTGTAGATAAGAGATTGTCCACCCTAAAGTCCAAAAATTGAACTTTAACCATTTGTTTATGCTCTGTTCTAATTTTGGTAAGTTTTCGTGCATTTCTAATTTATTTCATTATTTATCTTTATGGTATAAACACATGAAGATACAGACAGATTGCTTTATCTGGCTATATCTTAGCCAAGGTTTCCAAAGCATGGTTATAACCCTGGGGAATACTTGTTAACTGAAGAGATACAGACCACTTTGTTATATTAGCATGCTGGTTTTACTAAAACGGGCCGCATAGGCACATATATTCACCAGGAAGTGACACTATTTTAAATGATTAGAAGTATTGGGATGTGTTACCTTATTGTAAGGAATATAGAAATGTGTCACTTGTAAGTTTCAAAAAACCATCTCTCTCTCTCTCTCTCTCTCTCTCTCTCCTCCTCCTCCTCATTCCCTTCCTTCTTCTTCTCCTCCTCCTCCTGCTCCTCTTTGTCCTCCTTCTTTCCTCTCCTGTCCTCTCCCCTTCCGTCCCCTCTTCTCCTCTCCTCTTCTCTGCTTTCCTCTCCTTTCTCTCCCTCTGTCTTCCTGAGGATTAGGATGTACACCTCAGCTCTTGCTCCAACACCATGTGCTGCTATGATCCCTGGCATGACAAAAATGGACAAAACGTCTGAAACTGTAAGCAAGACCCAAATTAAATTCTTTTCTTATTAGAGTTTAACTGGAGATGGTGTCTTTTCACAACAATAGAAAAGTGAATAAGACAATGAGTATAACATCAATATAGTCAAAACTCTTTATGTATAGAGCTCTATGAAAAGCTCTATATTAAGTTTTAGGTCTGATCCATGCTTCATTGATAGTATTTACTACTTATTTCATAGTTTTTCCTTCCATGAAAACCAGTAATCATATCAAATGTTTGGAGTCTTATGATGTTGGTATTATGTATTCTGATTTTTTAAGCAAAATACGTTACCCTCTCTTTATCTCTCCAATATGTGTATGTATAAATATGTATCATATATTTTCTTGTGCATATGTATATGTATGTACATATACATATATATGTATATACTTATAGATAAATAAATCTAGGTTACATATATTAGAAACATGCTTCATCTTTGTTTTTCTGAGGTTGGCTTCTTTTGTTTAGCATAATGCTCTTTACTTCCATTCATTTTCCTTTCTTTCTTTCTTTCTTTCTTTCTTTCTTTCTTTCTGTCTTTTTTGTTTGTTTGTTTTTGTTTTGTTTTTCAAGATAGTGTTTTCTGTGTAGCCTTGGCTGTCCTGGACTTTCTCTGTAGACCACCCTGGCCTTGAACTCACAGAGATCTGCCTGCCTCTGCCTCTCAGTGCTGGGATTACAGGCATGTAACACCATGCCTGGCTCCATACAGTCTTTCATGTGAAATAATTTCATACTCTGGCTTAATAATTCTCTGTTGTCTATGTATACTGTGTTCTTTACCCATAAATCTGTTTTAAATTCTTATGCTTATTACTTACCACTGTGTTTTGATTTCGTTTAGCCATTTTTAAGTCATTCTACTGATTTTACTAAACTAACTTGTATGTGTGTGTTTGTGGGTGTGTGTATGAATGTAAGAATAATTTATATAAGAGGCTATGAGTTTAAAAAGGAGTTGTGGGACATCGGAGGAGTTGAAAAGAGAAGGAGAAGGGTAAAATGAAATAAATTCAATATTCATGTAAAAAAGTCTCAAATTTTTAAATTAAAAACTTCATTAATATATTTTCAAATTTGCAATATTAAAACATTTTGGAGACATGTTTATAACAAGGTTAATGTACTTAATTCTACTGTTCTGTTTTTTTTTTTTTTTTCCCAAATTGACACAAGCTACAGTAATCTGGGATGAGGTAGCACTAATGAAGAAAATCCCTCCATACAATATTTTCCACTATATTAAAATGAAGTTGAGCTAAGTTGAGAGGGTCCTAGAAATCTACAAGTAGAACAATATGATAGGCAGATTTGGGCCCAGGGGTCCTGCTCAAACTAAGGCACCAGCCAAGGACAATACAGGAGGTAAACTTTAAACCCCTTCCCAGATCTAGCCAATGGTCAGAACATTCTCCACAGTTGAGTGGAGAGTGTGATATGACTTTCTCACGTACTCTGGAGCCTCACATTTGACCATGTCCCCTGGAGGGGGAGACCTGGTGGCACTCAGAGGAAGGACAGCTGGTAGCCAAGAAGAGACTTGATACCCTATGAGAATATATAGGGGGAGGTAATCCCCCTCAGGAACAGTCATAGGGGAGGGGAATAATGGGAAAATGGGGGGGGGGAGGAATGGGAGGATACAAGGGATGGGATAACCATTGAGATGTAACAAGAATAAATTAATAAAAATAAATAAAAATAAAATTTAAAAAAAAAAGAAAAGAAAAGAAAAGAAAAAAGGCCCTCCAGAATTTCTCAAGAAGTCAGTGTAGCCAGGCAATGGTGGCATGTGCCTCTAGTCCCAGCACTCTAGAGGCAGAGGGAGACATATCTTTGTGAGCTCATGGACAGATGATTTAGTAATACGCTGCCTGATTTTATTTCACATTTCTGTGTAGTCTATCTGTGTTTGCGAAGATAACAGAGAAACCTTTGCAATTGCTAGAAAGCTGGTCTGAACCAGAGCCAAAGTTTTCATGCACAGATGTCTTCTTTTAGGACTCTTGCCTCATCAAATGTGACTCTCACCTGACATTTGTTAAGTATTCACATGAATAGGATTTATTCATCTGATTGTTGACACAAAAAAATACAGTGTATATGAAGTGAATTGTTCAGCAAGCTAATGGTAGATGCTGAACCTGATTATATTTTATTGTGAAGTTATATCATTTTAAATTAATAAGAAACATTGTCTTTCGTTTCTTGTAATATAAACTAGGACTAAGATACTGAAGCAGATTTGAGATCGTGAATCTGCCGTTGAGTGTGTGATGAGAACACTGTACCTGTACCGGAAGGATTGGTGCTGGTTACCTGGTTGGCTTTCAACAATTCGTCTCCAAATGAAGCACATTTATGTGCCAATTCAGACTCCTCCTATGACTTGATCATGTGTATAACAGAACAGTGGCTTCCTGAGAAGCATATGTTGTTTCTTGCTTTGGCAAGCTCTGTTCAAAATATGTTTTGGCATTTTAATATTGGTTATAAAACATCTCTGGAAATATAATAATGGAGTAGGAACACATTAGCAATTTTCTCTATGAATGCCTGAGAAAAATGGCTGGTGCAGGAATGGGTAGGGACCATTTGGCCTCCTGAGATTAGACTTTAAGGGGCTGTGGTCCCATCCTGAGTCTTTATCAGAGGATAAAGAATGCTGCATGAATTAAATGACACACCTGGCCTTTTTCTTAAAGGACTCTCCTGTCCTTCCTGAATTAAGATTAACTGTAAACTTTGTCTGGTTGAGGGTGCAGGTGAGTGACATTTAGCTCTCAGCATTAGGAGAACTGAACCTCTCTGGATCTTCTATTTCTTATTTACATGGGCCGTGGTACAGCTTATGGAGTGTAAGCACATAAGGCGTTTAGAGCAGCAACTGGTACAGGGCAGGTTCTCCATAATGTTAATGTTATTGATATGATTACTGGGAAGCTAAATTTCTATATATATGCATATATATTCATATTACATCTCAGTTGTTATCCCATCCCTCCTATCCTCCCATTCCTCCCTCCCTCCTGCTTTTCCCCTACTCCCCTCCCCCACTACTGTCACTGAGAGGAACCTCCTACCCCTGTATGTGCTCATAGGGTATCAAGTCTCTTCTTGGTAGCCTGCTATCCTTTCTCTGCCACCAGGCCTCCCCCTCCAGGGGATGTGGTCAAATATCTATTTGCCAACTAATCTCCAACAAGGCATTAGCTGTTGCTGGTAAGATATTTATACTTAAGGTCTTTAAATTTTATTAGGTGACTCCTGAAGGTTACAAAACCCTCAAGGGACAAAGAGGAAGATATTTAATTGTAGAATTTCAAATATTTTGTTGCCAGACCATAGAAGAGGGAGAGTTCCCTATAGATGACACCTCTCACACTTCTCCAACCAAATAGTATTTTGCTCATCTGTCTGCAGTGGAGGCATAGAAGGTCACACACACACACACACACACACACACACACACACACACACACACAGAGAGAGAGAGAGAGAGAGAGAGAGAGAGAGAGAGAGAGAGAGAGAGAGAGAGAGGGAGAGAGAGACACTTGGTAGAAAGGGGACAGAGTTTGAAGGAAGAGCATAAGCATGTGGCTGTTTTGTCCCAGCCTGGTCAGCTCCACTCAGTGTGCTGAGTGGGGCATAACCAATTGCTCTTAGTTCCCTTTCTGCCTAAATTTGAAGGGATTCTGCCGAAACGTTGGAGGCCCAGTTTTCTTAGTTCTGCTGCTTGGTCTTCAGAGGAGACACAGGCTGATCTTATCTCATCATCAACTTCAGTGATGTTGACTTGCTTATAATACATGGGTATTTCACACTGTTATTCAAATAATACATGACTACTTGCAAGAATCAGACAATGAAAACAAGCTAGGTAGATTGCGGAACATTTATATTTTATTTATACAAAACTGTAATTTTGTGTCTGAGAAAAATACTGGTAAATAATGCATTAAAAAGGAATTCAAAGGGAGAGAATGAAAGAAAAAAATGGGATGGGACACAATAATAAAAATACGAGACTCCCTCACACAAAATCGTGTGCAATTACAACATTTACAGAGTGTTAGTTTGTGTTCCAGCCCCACCTCCGATCTTGTTCACTTAACCAGATGAAATGACGAAGGTTGGGAGAGTCAGAGGTGAAATTCTGACTGTATTCTTTGGCCTTGAGAGGCAAAGGTCACGCTCAATTCTTCTGAGTTATTTCCTGCCATTTTCTGCTGATATATGAGCCCTTCTGCTTGAGATACCATGGTACACTCCCCTTGAAAGATTCTGAGTAACCCTTCCCTTGTATAAAGCCCTTGCTAAAACGTGAGAGCTGAAATCTGTACTGCCATCTGTGGAGACGGAGATGGTCCGCTTCTCTTAAGTGTTTTCCGGAAGCTGAATTAAGTCTGTCAGTTCTTGTAAGGAAGACCTCTTATATAGTGTTCCTAATTAGCTTACTGACTAGAGAGAGTGCTCCTGACTTCCCTGTGCCTGGTCCTCCTGTGTGAGCCACTGCTGAATGAATGTGCTTTTGTAATGATGTCACTCTTACACTTAATTGTCTTCAGAGCAGTCCTTTCTTTACTGAACAAAACTTAGAATTGCAAGGGTGGAGGGAGAGGGAGAGAGAGAGAGAGATAGAGAGAGAGAGAGAGAGAGAGAGAGAGAGAGAGAGAGAGAGAGAGAGAGAGAGAGAGAGAGAGAGGAGAGGAGAGAGGAGGAGAGGAGAGAGAGAGAGAGAGAGAGAGAGAGAGAGAGAGAGAAGAAGCTTTTGTTTGAATGTGCCTGTGGATTTTATTAAAAGTTAAGCAGCTGCTATATGACCAAGGTGTCTCTGCCTTTAATCATTTCCATTTTTAAAATGGAGGCTTATATTTTCTCATCTTCAGCTGTCCCAGAGGGCAACTAGACCAATTTTAACAACATTAATTTCTCTTTATGACAGGACTAGTGATGCCCCAGGTCTTCAGGACTGCCTAAAATGTCTAGAAAAGTAGATAATGAAGAGGACATTAGAATTGTAAACAAGAACAATTTTGTAATAAAAACCATATATTTTCTCCGTTGGACTTTAAGCTTAACACAGCAGTAACAAATGTGTCACAAGTCATAATTTGTCGTAGGCGACTGAGCATTAGTTACAGTCAGAGCTTGGACTTAAAGGGCGAATCCTCTTGGCATCCCATTAAAGGCAATCTAGGATGTGTAACTACAGTTTGGTTGTTCTAATCTGTCTCTCCTACATGATTGTTCATTGTGTTATCTGATGAAAAAAGCACGTGTCACCACTTTCCCAGCTGTACACAGTCTGGCTTTTATGCCGAAGCCTTTATCACAAGTTTAAAGAATTGTTGAAACCGTGAATGTGAAGGAATCATTGTGAAAGATGGTTGGGGCCCAGTCAAGTCTAGACCTTGCTTATCTTCAAAATATTTAGGAAGAATGCAGAATAGAAGGTTGAACCATGCAGTTTTCTCCACCTCCCTTTTTCTCTGGCAGCCAGAGCACCTCTGCTTCTGTCCATCCATTCATCCTTGCAGCTGACAAAGTTTATGTCTGCCACAGTGGACTAAAAGCCATAGATTGTTCATTAGAAGCAGAGTGTTGTTCTGCAAGGAAGGTGAGGGAAGGTAAGCGCTGTGGTCTGGTACCACCTCCATACTTGCTGGACTGTGATTATCAAAGTTTATCCACCTCTAATCTTTGGTCTTTTCTTGATCCCTTGTTGTCATAGTTCACAAAGCAAAAACATTAACACAATCCTAAGAACACAATTTTTCTTAATGTAGTTTCTGTTTGCATTTTGTGTCTCTGTGCCATATCTAGTCCCTGAATCAGTTTAGCAGGAGCCATGAGGAGCAGTGTCTCGATTCCCATTGAAAGCTTTCCCCATTCACAATAATAACAACGGCATTTACGGTTTCAATTAGCAACACATTTAGACTCACATGTGAAGCATGACTGGATATGTTTCAGAAAAGACAAGCATTTTCCCCAAGAAGGCTGCTGTGAAGTCCCAAGCGCTTGAATTGAGTACTGAAAAAAGAAAGAACATCACAGTTCAGGAACATTTTTTAAAAATATTAAGATTCAAAAGAACACAGGCAAAAATTATTCATCCTCATCTGTTGTCATCCAATCCTCTAGGGCGAGGAACTAAGGTCACTTGGTCACTGGACACCGAGTCTGTGTTGTGACCTTTTCTGTCTTTGAGCTGGGCTGCATAGTGGGTCCAAAGCAGAGAGCTTGCTGGAGCTTTATGTAAACTGAAAAGCAAAAAAAAACGAGCACTCTTCTATTATTCAGGCACCTGTCAGAGGTTGGAGAGGAAAAGAAAAAAAGGAAGGGAAATGCTTCCTTGGATATGTTTTGTCTAAGAGAGCAGAGATAACCACCTTGCATTCTGTCTAATAAGATGTGAATGTGGGGCAGAAATAATGAGAATTACATTGTATTTTTTTTTCATGTAAAAGCCCAAGAAACAAAACGTCCAGCACACTGGCAGTGACTCCAGTCATTTTCAAATGAAAAGGGCTATTTGTTTCCAAATTGCAGCAGTCACTGGAATGCATACGTTTATGCCTCAGAAATCCTCATCTCTCCAAGTAAAATTACCTCTCAGTAATTCAGTCACTGCAGGCTTTCTCCTGCCAACTGGTCAGAAGCTATCAGATAGTTTGCAGCGGCAGGCTGAGCCTGGCCATTTCTTTTCTCTCTCTCTCTCTCTCTCTCTCTCTCTCTCTCTCTCTCTCTCTCTCTCTCTTCTCTCTCTTTCCCTAGGACAGGCAGTTAGTTAGTAGAGCCATCAGCGCGGCATCTGTCATCCTGCTAGGCCCAAATTGTTTTCTATGATGGATGTCACAGTCTGTATGATCAAAATAGAAGTCCCGCTGCTTTTAATTGCAAAATCGGAGTGCTTGCACATTTGTTATTATGCTGAGGTTATTACCTCACACAAAATGAATTAACAGGTGAAAATAATTGATGAGAAGCATCTAGGGATTTTAGCCCCTTCAAAGGGACTTTGTAATTATGGCATAATGAATGTTCTGAGACAAATCTGTGGGGGGCAGCATGAGACCACCAAAGATCTCCTCAGCTTGATGATAAATTCTACCAAATTCTGCTGTAATGCTACTTAAATTTACTTAGCCAATTAGTTTAATGGGCCTACATGATTCATGATAACATACTGAGAATTTTTAAATAAGTTTGTTCCACCCATCAATAAATTAGGTGACTTACCTCAGCTTTCTTCCCTCAAATACGGAAGCTGATGAGACAGGGTTCCTAAACAAGATGACATGGGAGAGAGAGACTCAGGACTCAAAGCCTACTTCCTAACAGCCAGCATCTCAGCTAATTCCTCGAACCACTTGGACCCTTTTAGTACCTTTTGAACAAGGACTCAAGAACACTAAACCTATTTTTTAAGCATCTCCCAACACAAAAAGAATCACTGGCTTGGGGTACATGGTTTAAACATTGTGTAAGTCAAACTGTTGCTGATTTGGTCAGATTTCAAGTCCATTCACCCTTTGAGTCAATACAGACTGTGGGAATCTACCCATGTTGACCCTGTCTCTGACATCCCCAAAATGCACATCTCCTTGAACTTGTATGAGACATGGCTTCAGAGGGTGGAAACTGCAGTCCCTGTGCTAGTCTAGGGTACTCAAATCAATAGGATATTGCTTTTCACAAATGCCTAATTAGTTACATGGCAGTACCCATGACGTGCCAGCCTAAAGGTTACAATGGGAGCAAATAAGTTCCACAAGGAAACTTAATGTGCTGGTGCATGTCTGTAATTCTAGCTAAGGCAGCTGGGCTACAGTTCAAAATTCCACTTAAGGAAGGAAGAAAGGAAAGAAACAACAACAACAAAACCAAGCAGAAATCCTCACAGGTAGTAATTTAAAGGAACATGCACACACACACACACACACACACACACACACACACACACACACGTGCACACACACACCACCACCACTACCACTACCACCATAATACCACCACCTCCGGCTGCAAGCAATAGGAAAACCAATATAAACCCACAGAAGAAACAGGTCACAAGCGTGCTTCTTTTACATAGTCATCTATTATGCACCATACATGTCCATTTCAATGTCAAGATAACTAATTCTCAAGACCTAAAACTTGAGTTTACCATGACTACTTGTATGAGAGTATATATAATGGAAATCTTGAGTTCCAAGAGAGAAAGAAAAAGGAAACATCTGTAAAGGATCTGAGACTTACAAACTCAAAGAGACGAGTAGCACGTGTAAACACATCTGTGTGAATGATTTCAGTGTAAAGGAGCTTTATCAGAGAAGCTCACTAGGGCTCTTCATCCTATTTCTAGAGTACATGCACCACATACCACATTTCTAGTTCATTTTGTCACCCCTCTCTACATGATTCCCTGCCCCCAAAGTGGCAATAGCTTCTAAATTATAGAGAATTGTTCCTATTCTTTCATGCACCTTCAAGTGACTGTCATTTTGCCCTGATTTAAATGAAATGCATATCAGAGACGGATCATTGATATGGAGGGGGACTCTTGTCAATATAGATAGAAGAATAAATCATTATTTTCAGAACTAGTGTTCAAATTTGGACACTTAGGGGTATATATAATATCAGAGTGTCTCAGGAACAGGAAGAAAATGATATGCACTCCAGAAAATCTAATGAATGCAAGGCAGGCAATGGGTTGCCCACATGTGAAGCAGGCTGCAGTGACTCATGTTAGGCCACATATCGCTCGCTGAAGGATTTCTCATAATCCATTATTTTCCTGCATGTCTTCAATACTTACCCTCATAATTTTTCCAAAGAAATTAACAACAGGCAAATGCTTTTCATATAGAACAGATAGTAATATTTGAAAACCCGAATTAGAAAATTAGAGAGAAAGGGGCTTCTACCATCTGAATTCAATTGTGTCGTAATCCAGGTGATGATATTTTATTGTTTGGTCTTAGCGTTAATGGAAAGCAAAACAACTTAAAATTTAAAGATTCATCCTGTAAATTTTGGATGCCTGTTTCATTTAGATTATATCGAGCTATTGTTATGAAACAGTATAGAAAATACTTAGGAAATTCCGTCTTGATGGAAGCAGAAGGTGAAAAACTGAATTTTAACAATAATTGCGGTTAATGAAGTTTACATACATTTTTGTCTGTAATTTGACAAATTTATAAGAATTCTAAACTTCTTTTCATAAAGTTAGCCAAGGGACAATCATTTACAGAATTTTAATTTCTTTGGGAGCTCTACAAACACGAGTGCAAGTGTCTCACAAAGAAAGAACGTAGAGGTTGTCGAAGGACTAAGATGGCTTTTTGACAAATGATACATACATACAGGGCAGACTAACAGACTCTGGAACAGATGCAGAGGGTTTTTTTTCCCCCTGCCCCTCCTTCCCCTATGTAATATGTAAAGAAGTACAAATGTTTAGATAGTGTCTGGTGACTACAAACAAAGAACATTCAATGTGCAGTCCAAGTTTACCAGTGAAAATGTATTTCAGATGAGAAAATCAGGTGTCCTTTTTAATGAGTGCAGAATAGGAAGTAGTCAGGAGAGGAACAAGGGTATTTTCTTTATTCATGGGCAATTGCAAAATAATTCTTCCTGTGCCAGAGAGAATGATGAGCTCACGGAATTTGAGTCACTGACTTAAAGGCACATCCATTTCCAGGAAAAGAGAAGTTATTGTTGATAATCTAATGAGAATGCAAATAATTCCTTTGATAACGCCAGGAGTTTGGTAGCAGTAGCAGCCTGCTGGTGTGCTGTGAATTCTGGGTCATTATATGGAATTGGCTTTTGGATGTGGCTTTATGGAGACAGCGCTGTTTTCTGAGTAATACCCCATTCAAGCCCCTCTGTCTGATGTATTGCGTTAATGGATCATCAGATTCAGTTGTCATTCCGGTGATTTATTAGTGTAATACATGAGAATGAGACTTGCTGATGATGTATTTAGTACTCACAAGATGGCAGTGTCCAAAGATGAAGAAAACCCAGCGAGGAAGCCCTTATAATGACATGATGAAGCCTGCCAATGCACAAAACTTTGAAAGCTTAGGGGCTTGCTAGGGTTTCTGTGTCTAACCCACTTTTAGGATGCTGCTCCGGTGCTGAGAGCACATCTCTGTTATAAAGAATTCCACTGCAGTACTGAAGGGTATATTCATTTATGTGTGGTTACCAGGTAGCATTTTAGAATATGTAAGCAACTGCATTTGTCAGAAAAACATGTATAAATACTACTGGCTTCTGGGAAAGAAAAACAAAAAAAAAGAAAATCTATATTAAGCAAGATTTTCCAGTATGATACTCAGATATATTATTGTAATAGCCATTTTCCATCTGATGGCTTGTGCCATGGGGAAGCACGTGCTAGTGAGGCTATATGCTACCAATCATGGGCACGCTTCTGGCATTAGCTAGAGTGGCAGAGATTTTAAGGAAAACATTAAACTTAGGTCCCACTGTCATACACTTTCTGCTAATAGAGCTTGCAACACCTACTATAAATGTAGATGAATTAGAGGCTCCCAGCGACCTCTATCTACCTCCTGCTGGGCTTTTTCTAAAAGGGTAAAAGACAGACTTTTAAATGTTTATAACATAGGGCTAAAAAGGCTTTTTTATGCAATGGAATAGCAGTTACTGTTCACGTCCTTACAGCAGCTGATTGCATCATAAATAAAACAGTAGGGCCAGTCATCCTGCTGCGGAGTGGATGCATCCACCTAGCAGCCAAAAGGCATTGGCCCAGGGATCAGGACTGTCATACTCAGGACTCTGGCCTGTAGATGGGATTCAGTGAGCTCTGTTTGTGCAGTGCAGAAACCAAAAGTGGGGGAGGGCACAGAATTGGAGGCAGCAGTTTGGGTGCCATGTTGCTTGGAAATACAGTAGATAAAGCATTGTTTAAAGGAGTCTGTTGGTACCGAATGCAGGGAGGCACTGCTGTAATGCAGTTACCCAAGCAGGGTGGAGATTCCTGAACAGAGCTTGTCCACTGCCTTCTTTTTTGTTCCCAACAAATCTGGTGGAGCTTTCTTATGACATCTTAATAAAGCTCTACTTGGGGTAGGAGAAGAAAGAAAGTAAAGACTGGTCTTTTATTAAATAAGATTTCTACTTTCTCATGTATTATATATTTTAACTATCAATCATCATTCCTTACATCTGGGACAAAGTCACTTTATGATCCATGAGAAACAAATAGGAAAGAGTCTCTGAACACTCCTACCAATCTCTGTGTGGTCTAAAGTCATAGACACTGTCACAGAAAATTTCTACTTCCTGCTTTATATCACAGACTATTCTGAAATGCTTATATTTATTTCTTTATAAAAACATTTACTATAATGAGTAGTAAAAAAAAAAAAAAAAAAAAGAGTCCTCTAAAATGGCTACTGACATTTTGAGCTGTAAAACCCCAGACACTAAGCTATATTTCATATGTGATAGAAACACAGCTGATCTGTCAAGTAAGTCTTCGGTCATAAACAAAAACAGATTAAGAGATATCAGTTAACTTGTTAAAATATGAACTTTGAGTCCTATGTCAAAAGAAGACATGAAAGTAATCTCATAATCACTGCTACAATTAGGCAACAATTTTTATGATAGAAAATATTTTTTCACATTCAGTGGGTTTAGTTTTATAATCATTCAAGTATATTTTCTTATTTCTGCCTAAAGAGTTTAAATATGGGTTGGAGGGCCAGTGAGGAAAGTCAGGAAGGGTTCCTGATTGGAGTCTGTTCTTTCCCAGCTGACCTGTCTTACACATGGTGAAGGGTAGAATCTTCTCTAATGAGACCAATGAGCACAAGAAGACACTTAAGACCCCACAAGTGCATCACTGGAGTGAAATAACTCATGAGGAAAAAAAATAACTTTGCATGGAAAATATAAAAGATGAAGTCAGTATTTGTTACTGTTATCCAGCTCTGTAGAGAACCCACACCATGATGCACCCAATATTTTAATAATAGTACTAGAAATATAAACAAACAAACAAAAATATGAACAAAAAGCTTAGCAGTTCCCTGCTTTTAATGGGAGACACAGGACATTGAGATCACCCAGCTCTTGCCTGCCCTCTTTAATGTTCTTCTTCCCTTCCTTTCTTCCTTCCTGCTCTCCCTCCCATTTTGTCTTCAGTCACTCCTTTGCTTCTTTTTCACAGTTTTCATTTCATTCTACTTTATTTTCTATAACCACATCTACAGAAGATGAAAAAGAAGAAGAAGAAGAAGAAGAAGAAGAAGAAGAAGAAGAAGAAGAAGAAGAAGAAGAAGAAGAAGAAGAAGAAGAAAAGAAAGAAGAAGAAGAAGAAGAAGAAGAAGAAGAAGAAGAAGAAGAAGAAGAAGAAGAAGAAGAAGAAGAAGAAGAAGAAGAAAAGAAAAAAAATAAGTAAAGAAAAGTGAAGTAGAGAAAGGGAGACAGGAAGATGCAATGCCTCCTCATGTGGTAGTAACTGTGAAATCATGAAATTGTTTTCTAAATATTTTGAAGTGCTGTTACCATTACTATGTGATATTATATTTCGTTAAGATGTGAGTTATCCATGTAGGCTTATTTGCACCAGTTGAGAGACCAAAATAAATATTGAAAATAATTGCGAACAGGCTGGAAAGAAGGCTTGGTAGCTGAGGACATTGGCTGCACTTTCAGCATTCACATGATGGCTCACAACTGTCTGTAGCTGCATTCCCAGGACATCCTACACGTTTTTCTGAAATCCTCTGTCATTATGCATCCATTTGGTGCATATACCTACAGACAAAACATCCATATACGTATAGAATAAATATAATTAAAATATTGCTAAAAAAATTTATCATTGAGTGTATGAAGCTTGGCATTTTGCCAGGCTGCCTTTCAGGGGCTCAGTGACAGCAACTTGGGCAGCCTATGTCATCACCTGCCACTGCCAGGTGCAGTGCATTTCATTATGAGTTGCATAGCAACACAGGCACTCTTTAAATGATTCCTCTGGACATCACAGCTCTCTCATTCCCTATCTGCCTTGGTCATTCCCTCTGTCTCCCAGTCTATCTGTCTATCTGTCTATCTCTATCATTCTTTCATATCCCCACTCTGAGATGACCTTCCTCTCACTCCTCCCTAATAAACGTCTTGTGCTAATTTGTTGCATGGCGTGATTTTTCAGTGGCTCACCTTGCCCCTCCCCCAACATGCCCAAGTATCCTTCACATGTTTATCCTAATGCTGAGGAATGTTTTTAACTAGAAAAAGTGAAAATATGGATTAAAAAGGCTAAGCTATTTTTGTTGAAAATTGTTAAGCTTTACAGCTTTTATTCTAATAGTAGAAATACATTAAGAATAGTACTCCTGATACACTGAATAGCACTCTGAAAGAGAACTTAAAGAGTATCATAAACTTTAAATTATAGTAGTCAATGTTAGTCAACTTGTTAGAAAAATAAACTGACTTTTGAATACCATACTGGACTCAACAGTACATAAGCATTAAGCACCAAACCTGTATGTTGCTGATATGACACATGAAGAAGTAACAGAACCCAGAAAATTCAGACAACTCATCACCATTGCAGAAAGTACAGGGGAAGGAAAGGGTTTTGTGTGTGTGTGTGTGTGTGTGTGTGTGTGTGTGTGTGTGTGTGTGTGTGCATGTGTGTGTGCACATGTGTGTGTGCATGGGCATGTGTGTGTGTATGTGTGTAGTGCTCACCAATGCTCTGTCTTAATTTTAGCTTCCTGCACTTCACTCTAGTATTACTGAAATCTATATTCTCTCCCATGTCCGAAAAGCCCTAAATCTCTCTCCCTTTCTCTCTAATTTCTCTGTGAAAAAATCTAAACTCTCCTATAGTTCCAGCTACATACACAATGTCTTTTTATGTGGTGAACATTTACTTTAAGAAGTTTCTACATCTTAGTCTGCCTGGTTATTTCATAGTAAAAATGACTATCTATTTTACTTTTAAAGTGAGGAGTAGCTATTTTTCCAATTACTAGCTTTTCACTTCACATACACACACAGTGCTACAAATGGAGTCTGAAATTATCAGGTACAAAATTAGCTTTAAAAAAAATCATAAGACAACAAACAATAGAGCTTTATGTGATTTTTATAATTGCATGAAACTAGTTACCCTGGCAATAATTGTTTGTGCTTCATTAACATGCAAAATTGTTTTACAAGCTAACCCATACACAAAAGAAACCATTTTTGATGAGAACTGTGCTTTGTTTAATGTTAGACACCATTGTATTTGCTTTCCTAATATAACAGCTCTAATTAGTACCTAGCACTCATCCTGAGTTATTCAGTTTGAACACTCTGAAGGTGACAATCGAGTCACAATTCCATGGCACTCTTTGTCAGTACCTGTCAAAATATAACTAAGCCTTTAGGAGTTGTGATCTAAATACTGAAGAAAAAAAGTTAATAGTCCAGAAACAATGTGTCCTAGGTAATTTTCAAAAATAAAATTGCACATTATTCCTCGCTTAGAAACACAATACCATTAACATTACCCCATTAAATGTGACCCTGACCAAGGTATGTCTGTCCACTAATTTCCTCACCTTGTCTTATCATCTGACCTATTTCAGTGTGCCTGATTCATTTTATTTCACTTCCATGGTACAGGTACATGAATGGATTAACAGCAAACTTTCAAGTCAGTTAATATGCAGCATACACATGCTTTTAAGAGATGTGCAGTGGATTAATGCTTTCTTGAGTGCACTGAACAAATGATGTACAGGTTATACCACATCACTGTGACCATCCTGAGACTCACGATTTTATATGGGCTGCTTAGGAAATAATGTAGGTTCAGACTAGATTTAAGATTTCTCAGTACTGATTGAAGCCTTATCACGGGTTTAAACCGAGCAGCCACAGGATTGTGAAGGACAAGGCTGATCATGAGCTATTCCCATGTCATCCAAAAAAGAGCAAGCATAGTGCTTCTTACTTAGGAATAAATGACATAAACTTAAACACAGACCTTCAATTGGCCTCCTATGAATTAAGTCATCATTTATCTTCATTGTTGTATTTATATCTTTTGCTGCTAAAGTAAAATTAATATATTTTCCATGTATATAACTTTGCTTGTCTAAAATTTGATGCATTTAACTTTTTGAAATGTGTTCAGTTAAAAATGTTCTGAATTTACCTAGAGTCTCAGTAGGATGTCCTCACATCTATCTCAATCTCCTGGTAAGTGAAGATTTTCATGGGACATGCCTTTTGGGCTAGTGCCCAATTATAAGGGAGTATATAACCATGTGAGTTTTTCTGCTTCTGGGTTGACTCACTCATTATGATCATTTCTAGTCCCATCCATTTGTCCACAAATTTTTGGATTTCCTTGTTTTTAATAGCTGAGTAGTATTCTATAGTGTAAATGTACCACAGTTTCTTTATCCACTCTTCTACTGAGGGACACTTAGGCTGTTTCCAGGTTCTGCATATTATGAATAAGGCTGCTATGAACATGGTTGAGCATATGTCCTTGTTGTGTGGTGGAGCATTTTCTGGATATATTCCAAGGAGTGGAATAGCTGGGTCTTGAGGAAGCCCTGTTCCCAGTTTTCTGAGAAAGTGCCAGATAGATTTCCAAAGTGGTTGTACAAGTTTGAGTTTCCACTAGCAATGAAAGAGTGTTTCTCTTTCTCCACATCCTTGACAGCATGTGGTGTCACTTGAATTTTTGATCTTAGCCATTCTAGTAGGTGTAAGATGGAATCTCACAATCATTTTGATTTGCATTTCTCTGATGACTAAAGACATGAGCATTTCTTTAAGTGTTTCTCAGCCATTCTAGGTAAGAGAAATATAGGAGATGGAGAAATAGAAGGACCCAGAGGGCCCTAGAAACCTACAAGAAGAACAACGTGATGGGTGGATCAGGGCCCAGGGGGGTCTGCTCAAACTATTGCACTAACCAAGAACAATACTATAGTAAACATTTAACTCCTACTCTGATCTACCCAATGAACAGGACATTCTCTACAGTTATGTGGAGAACGGGGACTGACTTTGACATGAACTCAGGTGCTCCATATTTGACCACTTTCCCTTGGTGGGGAGGCCAGGTGGCACTCAGAGAAAGAATAAGAAGGCTACCAAGATGTAGACCTAGGGGAGGGGAATAGGATGAAAGCAGGAGGGAGGGAAGAATAGGAGGATACAAGTGAAGGGAAAACAATTGAGTTGTAACCTGAATAAATTAATAAAATTAAAATTAAAAATTAAAAAAATAAAAATGTTCTGAATTTAGGAGTCGACCAATTGTAAATAAGTAACTACTGATTCATGGAAGTCTTTTCTATGGCACTATTATTTTAGTAAGTTCTTATCAAATGTGAAAGGCATAGATCAGTATCACATTACCTCACAATAATGGATAAATAAATTCCTTCCATTATTATGCACAAGATTCTGGGATGCTGGGTCACTTTTGAGAAATATTTTTTAAATTACCTCTTGTTTTAATGACACGCATTACAATATGATGTATGCTCTTGAGTTCTAGTTAGTATATGAAACATCTGATAATCAGCAATTTAAATCCAGCCCCATTTCTAAGTACTTCCAGACCAGCCTAAACTTTATGAGACAGAAGCAAAAGACAAACAAAATTATAATTTATTGTCAAACTCACTCACTTGTGACCTGAAAGAATATACGTTAAAAAATTGCTTTAGTAATATTTCCACAATAGAAAGTTACAGGTTGCTTCTGTCTTTATAATATTCTTATGAAACGTTTTTACTTAGTGAAGTTTATGTAAATATTCAAAATCCCAATCTTTCCATGTTCATGTTTCATGTGGAGACCATGTTTTCTTTTAATTAATTTTTGCTTAACTTTTTCATACAATATTATTTATCATATTCATTTCCCTTCCCCAGCTCCTCCCAGCTCCTACCTGCTTCCTCCCTAATCACCCAATTTTATCCTTGCTCTCCCTAAAAACAAAAACAAAAAATGAATTTAATAAAACTGGTAACCAATAAGACAGAGAAAATACAGAAACAAAACAAAATTACACACACACACACACACACACACACACACACACACACACACAGGAATTTGTTGTATTTTTTCAACCTTTCCCAAGCATGAGGATTGCTTTGAAATGTGATTAAAATTCACATGACATTCATCTGAGGAAACTCATTTTCCCTTTGTTAGCAGGTATCACTTGCTAATGATGCCTTGGTTAGAGGTGGGGATTTGTGTGCACTTCCTCTCTTTCACTTTAGGATTTTGTCTGGTTTGAACATGTTTAAGAATTATGCGTGATGTCACAATCTTATTCAGAACTGTTGAAAGAGCCAGAAGTAGTGCATGACTCCAAGGAAGCAGAGTCATTCAGGCACAATAGGACTGAGATAAATATCATAAAGGTTATGATAGCATGAGATATTTTTGAACAAATTTATTTCAAGTTAGTCAAATGATACTTTATTAAAAAAATTAATCAATATTATGGTTAAAAATGGGGCTAAAATAGGACATAAAAATTTCTATGAACTCATAATGCATTATTTAAAAAACATATTTTGGAGAAAGAATGAGAGTAAATACTTATATAGACAACATAGATGACAAATTAATATAGATTTCATACATCAAGAGAAGTTATCCTGAGAGACTTCAATCCATCATTCGTCTAAGATAATTGTTGGACCTAGCATTTTAGATAGTTATTTAGCCTCTATTTGTGAAACATTCTCAGAGTGGTAACTCAACACTTTACAAGACCAAGAGCATAGACTGAAATGAAGAATCTTTTTGACAACAATCTTCCTGTGGCTGAAGATCTGTCACTTTATCACCAATATATTTTATGATGTGTAGGAAAACATTTCTTTAAAAGAAAGTCTAAAATTATGATTGACATTCAACAATGTCACAAATTATTTTTTATCAAGTTAAACTATTTCTATAATATTATATGCTTATAAAGCCTTTTCTTTCCTTTCTAGTTTTAAAAAAGTATCCCTGTTAAAAGTTACTGGCCATGGCTAGCTATCTATTTTTCACCTTTGCTCAGTATAAATATAAATGATATGCTAAGAGTGCAAAGGGGCAGAACTCAGAAAGATGCATTGTTAGAGTCTTGACCCAGAAGAAGTTAGCAAACACTTAATGGGAAGAGAAAAGTAACAGCCATATTGTTTAATTACAATTCTGTCCAGTAATGTATCAGATGCATGGGGAAAAGAGGAAAGCCTCAAAATGATGGGAATGGGAAGCAAACTTAAGGGAATAGTTTTTCATGAAAAAGCAGTTTATAGTAGAACTGACTATTAGAAGAACTAAACCCAATGAAAGCATTAGGTTTGCTATAAACTGAGCACTGAGATTTTTATTTGGCCAACAAACTAAATTTTATATATATATCACTGTCAAGCATGGATCACCTGATCTCTGACACACATTGTTTTAGTGACTAATTTGGGTCAAGATAGTTCAGACCATGGTCCAATGCCATCCATAGAAATCTTAAGAAATTCACATTGAATGTATATCTGAGTCAGATGTGTTTTGAAAATCCTCATGTAATGTAATCATGAATTTTACATTCTATAAAAAACTACCTTCTACCTTTAATAGCTTATAAAATGCCATTGGTGTTTTGACTTTTTTTTTTAGTAAGGTCCACTCTCTCGTACTTTCTTCGTCCATTTTTTTTCCTTAGAGGACATTTAGGATTTTCTAGAATCCCTAAAGATTAATTTTACTATATTAGTTAATATTCTAAGACATACAAAACATATGACAGTTTCCTTTGGAAGAGATTGGTCTCAAACATGAACTTCTGCATTTTTGTATCCCAATTTCACCACATGGTGACACAAAAAAGTAGGCTTTTGAATGATAGGAGCTTTATTTTTTATGAATAGTCCACAGAAGTTACACTCCCTGAGTCTTCATAATTTCACTATTCAGGCCTCATCATCATGTAAATGCAAGTAATGTCTATGTGTGAGTGTATGTAGTTTTGCAAAATAAGGAAAGAATCAAAGCAGAAGAATGACCACAACCATCTGTGTGATGACAGTTGAGAGAGAAGCTTCATGGCCCTCATGGTCAGGGAAGGTTTGTTCTACCTAGTGCTCAGCACAAAAGGGAAGCTCACTTTCCACAAAGGCTTTAACACTTTCCTGCCTTGAATTATGGTGACAGTGTTAAGAAGTAGAATGTGTGTAGGACGTAAGACATGAATTTATTTTAATTCAAAAGTCAAATTGTAACCTTAACCTGTTTGATGAGTGAGCCATCATGATCCCTTGCCCACATAACTTACAAAACATCATTAGAACTGTGGAAAACAGTTGGTGCGCTTTCTTTTTCGTTTATAGTAACATGCTACTTTTATTTGATTCTGTTTCAAGAAGAAAGCCATGGAATAAGGTGTAAGAAGAATATCAACAAAAAGGCAACCTTTCATTTATAATGTATAAATTTGGGGAGACAGGATGGGCCAGTAGGCAGAAGTCATTACTTGAATTTGGATTTCACAGGATTGCATGAATAACCTAACTTCCTCACATTGTCTTCAGACATCCTATAAATAACAGTGTTGCCTACATCTATCCTCCTTCTGAGCTAAAGGATGTTGATCTCAAAGCCCTTTTTCTGGCAGTGAACTGCCTTCCTAACTCTCAGACAGAGAGGGAGGAGGAACACAAAACATCTGAAAAGTAAAAACAGCCTGTCCTTAAGAAAGAAGAAAAATAGGGAAACTGAACAAAAATCATTATCATTGCCTGTCCCATGATCCCCTAAATATGTAAACAGTGAGAAGACAAGAAAAAGTTCAGCCTCAGGAAGTTCATGCATGGAGAAAGAACTCAGCCGATAACTAAAGCTGAATGCTTCCAGTTGGTGTCTGTGTATGATGTGAGCACCAGATTTGATGATGGTATCTTCATTTGTTGCTGCTTGTTCTTTCATATGAAAGTCTTATCCAGGAGGACACTTTGGCTGGTTAGAACTTTCTTAATAAGGATCTACAGCTAATTGCTACAACAGGACTATACAAATCCATATCTACCAGCTGTTTTAAGTAGCCAAGTCACTCATGTTTTGCTATATATCATTTATCTATTTCTCTATTGTCTATCTGAATATCATTTATCATCTATCTATCTATCTATCATCTATCTATCTATCTATCTAGATCATGTTGAAAGATTATTAATATTTAATATTGAATTGTTATGTTAGTAAAACCAATGGTTACTTCTTATTCAGCTTTGTACCAAAATAACAACACAGAGATACTAGGATTTATTTATTAGCCTATAGCACATTGTTGCACAATATTTCTCCATTCTAAACCTCCATGTGAGTATAGTTTCCTCTCATTCTAATTTTGCACTTTATACTTGCCTTTTACTCATAGCCTAGGTCCAGCTCATTCATCCTTGTGCTTCTTGTCTTCTCCTCCTGGCTCCATTCTGTTCTTTCTCTTCTTCCTCCTTCTCTCATTGGATTAGGATGTCCCACCCTATTCTCTATTATTGCTCAGCATTGGCTAGTTTGTTTTTATTGGCAATAAATGGAACAAACGGAGACAAGTTTACACAAACTTCAAACAGGAGATACTTAGAATAAATATCATGATGTCCAGATTGATCTAGAGAGTGGGGCAGAAAAATCAACATTACAATGAACAAGTGTAAACTGTACACAGTCCACAAGAATGTTATTCCAACATCATCACCTATTATCTATCAATGTATCATCTGTAATCTCTCTAGTGATCCATCTATCATCTGCCATTATTTTCTCATTATACTTTGATTTTGACTTGCTATATATTTAATACAGTCATTCATTTTTTAAAAAAGTGTGGGTATTATAATCATTCTCCAGACCTTCACAAGGGTGCCTTGATATTAAATCATATGTTTTTATGTGCTTGTCCATACATAGATGTACATATAAATAAACAAACAAGTGAGTATATTTAAGATGTATAAGCTTTCAAAATACAAGCCAAATAAGCAAACAGAAACAGGCCATATCTTTGGTTGATTACTACTGTTGTACTGTTGACTTACATAACTCTGAACTGTTTAGTTGACATAGGTATCTGAAAGCTCTCAGGCAAACTTCATGACTGCATCTTCTTATCCTTAAAGTTAAGAAAGTAAACCCATCATGTTTACACAGTTTCATTCAAGAGAGAAAACAAAACAAAAGAAAAAAAAAAAAAAAAAACAAGAGCAACAGCAACAACAATAACAACAAAAACCAACCAACTCATGTTTTCCATCAAACACAAATCTTAGTCATGATGTCTATGTGTGTGTGTGTGTGTGTGTGTGTGTGTGTGTGTGTGTGTAAACAAATATGGGAGTGGCTAAAAAAAAGAAGTGGCTATAGGATAACATGTAAGAAGAAACCGGAAAAGGTTAATATTAAGTGATGAAGATTGAATAGAGTAAAAAAAATTTGAATCATAAAAATATAGAGGTATTTTTTCTACTATGTCTATCATGGAATTTTCAATTTTAGTGATTTCTAAGTGCAAAAAATATATTTGGTACTAAAAATATAAATTCTAAGATTTACGGTTTCGGTTTCGCTATTCTGGTTCTGTAAAGTTAATTGAGATGTACAGACATTGACTCTGGTTAATTTTTGTGTCTTCTTGTGATTTGTAATATCTTTTTAATTTAAAGTTTTGTTTTGGTTGGTAGGTTGGTTTTGTTTTGTTTTGGTTGGGTTTTTTTGTTTTTGTTTTTCGAGACAGGATTTCTCTATGTAGTCATGGCTGTCCTAGACTCACTTTGTAGACCAGGCTGGCCTCAAACTCAAAGCAATCCACTTGCCTCTGCCTCCTGAGTGCTAGGATTAAAGGCATGCAACCACTCCCAGCAAAGTTTTGGTTTTTAAATTTTTTAATTCATTTTTTATATATTATGTCCCAACTGCACTTTCCCTTCCCTCCCTCCTCTTTTCCAAGTACTTCCTTCTTCCATCTTCCCTATAACCGAGATCCACTCCTACACTGTTTTCCTTAAAAAAAAAAAAAAAAAAAAAAAAAATCCAATCTCCCATTATTATGAACCAAACTTTACATAACAATCTACAAAAAGAATAGGCACATACCATTATATCAAGGCTGGACAAGGCAACTCAGTCGAAGGGAAAGGGTCCCAAAGGCAGGCAAAAGAATCACAGATAGCACCTGTTCCCATGTTAGGAATCACACAAGAGGACCAAGCTACACAACCATAACATATATGCAGAGGACCTAGTCTAGTCCCATGCAGCTCCCTGATTGTCAGTTCAGTCTCTGTGAGACCCTATTCATCCTGGCTAGTTGATTCTGTGGGCCAATTTCGGTGCTGTCCTTGACTCCTCTGGCTCCTGCAATCCTACCTCTCCTCCTTCTTCCCTAGATCCATCAATATAAAGTTTAATTTAAAAAAAAGAAGAAGGTTGCAATGATGAAGCAGATTGACTGCATATTATGCTTAAAAGCTATCTTGTAGTAGGGAAAAACTTGGTTCATTTTCATTTATGAGTAAACCTCTGTTTATCAAAGAAACTGTACTTCAACTGTATCCTTAACTACAATGGTTCTGTACTGTCTGTTCCAAGAAACAGCAATCATGTCTTTGTTCCAAAAAGTTATTATAACCACCTATGACTATCATGTTATGACTGCATAGTGTTATGACCACCTTACAACCTTTTTTGTTTCTGGAGACCATTATACATATGCTGTTATGTGTATTCTCTGCTTCTATAACTCCACCTACTTTGCCTGCCAAATACCTAATTTATAACCCCCCAACCCCTGATGTATAAAACCTTTTATTCCTCAAACCAAGTACTGAACTCTTGAACCTTGTTTTATGGAGAGACAGCCTGTGTACAAGGATAAAAATCTGGCTTTAATTGTTTTCTTTAGTTTGGCCATAATGATTTGAGTTGTTAATTTTCTCCTGAAGTCTTTGATATTAACTGGTAACCAATCAGGACTCACTAGAGAATCTTCAACACTTACCTTTTTCTAAATGAGGGCTATAATGACACAAACGTAATTTACTTTTACCTTTAAATTTTTCAAGTGATATCTTTGTCCACCAGTTTATCAAATGACAATTGTTAAAGCTCATGATCTCATACACATAGGTCCATTTTCTTCTAGTTGGGGGTTTCATTTGTTTAGTCCTAAAACCAAAGTCAGAGAAGGTTAGCAGCTGAACAAATACTGACTCAGTTTACAGTGAAGCATATTTTACTTAAATATGTTCCACTCAGAGAAGGTCCAAGCAGAATTGAATGCAGTTGCTCCCAAGATTACCTGCCTTATGGTGTTAGCTTCTACATTGTTTATCTCCAGTGCTCTTCCCTCTCCCCTTCCAATGCCATCCTAGTATCGTCTCCCAAATAAATGATTTATCTTGGACTCCATTTTTATGGGTCACTTAAAACATTATACCACTCTTAGTGCTCCTGTCAGAGTCCAGCTTGGAGTCCCTGCATCTGTCCTGATCCCCCACTGGGCAGAGTCTCTCAGAGAACATCCATATTGGACTAACATCCACTTAATAAATGAGTACACACCATGTGTGACTTTCTGTGTCTGGGTTACCTCATTAAGTATGATCTTTTCTAGTTCCATCCATTTCCCAGCAAATTTCAAGATTTCCTTGTTTTTAATAACTGAGTAGTATTCCACTGTATACATGTACCTTAGTTTTTTAAAATCCATTCTTTGGTTGAGGGGCATCTGGCTTGTTTACAGATTCTGACTATTACAAATGAATCTGCTAACTGTTGCCTGCAGTTGGATCACTTCCCCTTAGCATGGAGGCCCTGCGGGCTATTCATATGAGACCTCATAGGCTGTGGTCTGATGGTGGGGGAGGAGCTACCCTCCCCCTCATCAGAGGTCTAGGGGAGGGGAAGAGCGGTAAGAGAGTAGGAGTGTGAGACCAAGAAGATATACTGAGGGGATGTAGGATGAATAAATTATAATAAATAAATAAATTTTTAAAAAGAACGAATTTAATTTATGAAATAAAAGGGATCCTATTAATCCACTGACAAACATTAAATAAGGATTAGTGGCATCTTAGAATTCCTAGGTTATATCAATAGGGGAAGAATTTATTTGACCCCAGAAAGCTGCCAATTTCGTGAAGAGTACTGGCATTGAATAGGAGATAATAGCACTGCATAGAAACAATGTTATACTCACAAGAATTCCAACCCTTGAAGTCCAGGATTTTGTCTGTAATTCTTTGCTATTTTCCATTGTTGCATTCCTCCAGTTAGGAAACACTCACAAAATAAGGATTGAATGCTATGGCTTAATTTGGATTCTTTAAAAAGTGTAATTGATTTGTTTAGTGGTAAGAAGGAAACTTTACAAGCAAAAGCTGTTTATTAGAAAAGCTACATCAAATGTTATGTTTAATTATTTGCTTTATTAAGAACCTATAAGCAGAAACAAACTAGTGCAATGACTGTTTAACACCCATGTATGATTTAATTTGTGGCTAGAGCCTGTTCAGGAGATGAAAAATATTCATCAGTATGTTAAAATAAAAAACAAAAAACAAAAAACAAAAAACAAAACAAAAAACTGTGATCCTCACAATCCAGTGGTTAGGCACACTGTATTTCTAAATGAAGAAAAACAGGGGTCCCGCTCAAACTAAGGCACCAGCCAAGGACAATACAGGAGGTAAACTTTAAACCCCTTCCCAGATCTAGCCAATGGTCAGAATATTCTCCACAGTTGAGTGGAGAGTGTGATATGACTTTCTCACGTACTATGGTGCCTCACATTTGACCATGTCCCCTGGAGGGGGAGACCTGGTGGCACTCAGAGGAAGGACAGCAGGTAGCCAAGAAGAGACTTGATACCCTATGAGAATATATAGGGGGACGTAATCCCCCTCAGGAACAGTCATAGGGGAGGGGAATAATGGGAAAATGGGCGGGGGGAGGAATGGGAGGATACAAGGGATGGGATAAACATTGAGATGTAACAAGAATAAATTAATAAAAAAAAGAGAAAAAAATAAAAAAGTCAAAAAAAAAAAAAAAAGAAAAAAGAAAGAAAAACAGATGTACATATTCATAAATGTCTCTATATTAAAATTTAAGGCCCTAATAATCAAGTATCAAAAACTGACTGAACAACAGCAATCTCAGTTTTGACACATTTGATGCCAGATTAATTTTCTCTGTGAAGTTTCTAAAACATATCTGTTCCACGCCTCTGTCTTTCTATTCACTTGCTGTTTATTTTGAGTGTTGCTTGTTATGTTATCTGCTTTGGCCTTGTTATGACAGAACAGAACAACGAGCATAACTTAAAACAGATAGGATTTATTTTAGCTCACAGTTTTAATGTTTTCAGTCCATACTAATGGAGTCCATTTACTGGGCCCAGAGTAATGCAGAATTTCGTGGTGAGAGCCTGTGGAGGAAGCTATTTATTTCGTTGAGGACAAGATGCTGTGACATGGAGACTAGAGACAAGTATCACCTGCAAGTCCATATCATATCTAACATAGTCTTCCAGAGAGGCTTTACCTAATAAAGTTTAAATGACCTTCAAGTCTATCATGACCAGTCAGAAATGGTAGAATACTTATTTATGCCCAGCAATAAAAAATCAGAGCCAGGGAGATATCTGTGAGATTTAGGCCATCCTAGTCTACATTGCAAGATCCAGGGCAGCTGCGGCTATATAGTAAGACCTTATCTCAATAACCAACCAATGAAACAAACAAACCATAAATGACTACCATCAGCAAATGAGAAGCACATGTTTAAACACGATCCTGTGAGAGACAAAAATAGACCTTGGCATCTACCTTCTAGAAGGATCATCCAGATCTTTGTTTTAATAGTCATAGAGAGATCCACCCTATTACAAGGCAATTGATCTTATATAATCAGTCACCCATTAAGACATGGGGCAATTGGGATATAACGTATGCATCTTAAGGAAACACAATTCAATCTATGGTTCAGTAGAATATAATATACAGTATGTGTAAAGACCATTAATAAATTTCTTTTATTGCTTTAATATTTCATTCTAATGGTTCGCTTATGTGTATTTCTTTAAAATTGTTGTTAAAAGAGTGGGGCATATTTACCATTAGGCAGAGCAATTCATATAATATTATTTAATGTAGGATAACTCATACCACAAAAGAAATTTTATTAACAATTTCAGGAGATATATAGTTCTCAAAAATCTATGTGATTGGGTAATAGTGAATTTGTCCAGCACAGTTTTTGTATTCTTTTTTTAAAAGGAAAATAGCAATTGTTACGGTAAAATAAATTCAATCTTATCATATGATTAAAGTTCCTCTATTTGACAACAGGAGTTTCTCACCCCATATCTGCAATACTGTCAAAATAAAATATAGCTTTATTTTAATAGACTCAGAACCACCTTTTTACTTTATTTAGTTCTAAATAATTATTTAAACATTATTTAATGAATTGACTTGAAAAGTAGATGAAGAATAAGATAGAAGTGTTAATCAGGTGAATATTATGAACAATGTACTTTTCAACATAACTAAACTTGGTAAAGTACAACAATATACACGATCACAGTAAATTTAAAATAGTTTAAGTCTTAAATATTTATTTTTTTCTTTAATAAATTTATATTAAATTCAACTACTTAAAATATATTAACAAGGGATGAGATAACAGTTAAGATATAATATGAATAATTTAATAAAAAATATATAAATATATATTAGCTTATATGACATCTTTAACCTAAGTCAAAAGGATAATTTTAAGTAAATTTCATTGCTTAATGCAACATATAGGTAAAAAATTACCCCAAATTATTGATTTCTGCAGAGATAAGATGCTAAGTATTCATTATAGCAATCCTTTGAAGACAACCAATCTCCTACAACAGAAATAATACAATTATTAACAGGATCTTGGTGCTATGTGAATATGTAGTTTATTGTTATGTACAGAGTTTCAATTATTTTTTTTTTAAGACGCATACTTAAATAAAAAAGAAAACATCTTATCACAAGAATGGCTATCAAGGCTAGGGGAGATGACTTAGCCAGGGAAGTCACTGGTACACAAGCATGAGGACCTTAGCTCATATCTTCTGGCCTTCATATGCATGCACGTGCATGCATGCACACACGCACGCGCGCGCGCACACACACACACACACACACACACACACACACACTCGACAACTACAAGCCAACCCAGCAAGTGTCTGTACATGTTTGGATTTATATCTGGGTCTTCTATTTGGTTCCATTCATCAATCATCTGTTTTTAATGCCGATTCCATGCTTCGGTTTATATCTATTACTCTGTAGTACAGCTTGAAATCAGGGATGGTGATACCTCAAGAAGTTCTTTTATTGTATGTGATTGTTTCAGTTATCCTGTTTTGTTTTGTTTTGTTTTGTTTTGTTTTTATGAAATTGAGTATTGTTCTTTCAAGGTCTGTAAATGATGTTGTTGGTATTTTGATGTTATTATACTAATCTCTATATTGCTTTTGGGAAATAGGTAGGAGATGGGCTGGGGAGAAAAATAGTAGGGATCAAGTCAATGGAGGACTGAGGGAGAGAAATGGGAGAAAGAACAGAAATCAAGGAAGCTCAGGGAAGAGCCAGAAACTTAGGACAAGGGAAACTCTCATGATCTGTGAAAGTGGCCCTCGCTAAGACTCCTAGCAACAAGTGATGTGTAACCTGAAATGGTCACCCTCTGTAACCAGGAAAGACTTCCAAAGAAGGGATGGGGATATCAACCCAGTCACAAAACTTTGTCCCAAAGTTTACCCCGCCCATGAGAGATGCAGGGATAGTGATAGAACAGAAATTGAGGGAATGGCCAAGCAATGCCTGGACCAACATGAGAAAGAACTAAGTACTCCTGACACTATTAACCATGTTCTGCTATGCTTGCAGACTGGATACTATCATAACTGTCCTCTGAGAGTCTTCACCCAGCAGCATATGGAAACATGTGAAAAGGTCCAAAGCCAAATATTAGGAGGAGCTCAGGAAATCCTGTGGGACAGGAGGAGGAAGGATTGAAGGAGCCTAGAGATCAATGACACAAGAAAACCTACAGAACTAACTAAACTGGGACCAACGGGGGTCACAGAATTTGAACCACGAACAAAAGAGCATGGATGAGATGGTTCTAAGACCTCTATGCATACGTAACAGATGTGCAGCGTAGTTCTCATGTAGACCCTCTGACAACTAGAGCAGGAGCTGTCTCTGACTCTGTTGCCCACTTTTAGATCCCTTTCCCCTAACTGAGTTGCCTTGTCTCCCCTTAATAGGAGAAGATGCACCTAGTCCTGTTGCTACTTAATATGCCATGGGTTGATATCCATGGGAGGCCTCCACTTCTCTGAGGAGAAAGGGAGTGGGGATGGAGAGCAGGAAAGGGGAGGTGAGACAGAGGGACTGATAGAAGAGGAGGGAGAAGATGAGACTGGGATGTAAAGTAAAATAATAAATTAATTATTGAAATGAAAAACTAAACTAACCAGTTTTACAGTATTTTCTTGAGAAACTGCAAATTCCACAGCATCTTTGTGACATAAAATAATTAAAGAGTTAACGCAAGAATCACAAATGTAAAATGCAGCAGCAAATGGTGTTCTGAGATCTGTTGGATTTTAGTGAAGAGTCATTTAGTTTTGTTTAAAGGGCCATGTCCAGACTATTTTCTCCTCTCATCTTTTGATCTCTACTTAATGTTCAATGTCATCTACCAAGAGTAATAAAGAAAAGCCACTTTCTCATTAAAATTTAGCCTCTTTTTTTTTCATATATGAACATAGGGTATTTTATCATATTTTATGTCATTAACTACATGTTCTTTACATATTACTTTTCAAGTAAACACACTTTTCTTTTCTCATCTTTTTTATCATACATGTATATGATATATGTCATTTTGAGATTATTTTTTTTAATTTTTTTTATTAATTTATTCTTGTTACATCTCAATGTTTATCCCATCCATTGTATCCTCCCATTTCTCCCTCCCCACCCCCATTTTCCCCTTATTCCCCTCCCCTATGACTGCTCCTGAGGGGGATTACCTCCCCCTGTATATTCTCATAGGGTATCAAGTCTCTTCTTGGCTACCTGCTGTCCTTCCTCTGAGTGCCACCAGGTCTCCCCCTCCAGGGGACATGGTCAAATGTGAGGCACCAGAGTACGTGAGAAAGTCATATCCCATTCTCCACTCAACTGTGGAGAATGTTCTGACCATTGGCTAGATCTGGGAAGGGGTTTAAAATTTACCCCCTGTATTGTCCTTGGCTGGTGCCTTAGTTTGAGCAGGACCCCTGGGCCCAAATCTGCCTATCATATTGTTCTACTTGTAGATTTCTAGGACCCTGAATTTAGCCTCTTTTATTTAAGTTTGTTTTTATTTCTCTCTGTCTTCTCTGGTACCGATTTATCTAGTCAAAGTAACTCCAAAATTTTCAGTTTGTCAACAATGGGGAGACCAAGTATTCTGTGCAGGAAATCACACTTAATGTGATCAAAAACTTCATAAGCTCTGTGAATAGGTAGAACTTGAATTTTTCTGGCAATTCCTTTTTAGTAGGTGACTGTAATAATTGTTTATATTTTCTTTAGTTCCGAAAGTGATAACAAAATTAGTTTCCTCATAGTTACATTCCTTTTGTATAGTATTGATGCTCATTTGGTGGCTATAGGCTTTGGGAGGTGCTTGTGGTTTGACTAAGGGAAAAGTTCACATGGCTATTTTTATGTATATTACACTATACAGAGATAACTCTTGTAAATAGAACAACCATGCAACTCAATCCTTTGTTCAAGTGAGTGTAGGTATATGACCTTTATGTAGTGAAGTGAAACTTCTCAAATAAATAACCACCTTCTGTGACTTTCTCTCCTCAGGTGTGCTGAGAAAGCATTATTGACCTCATTTGTTGGCCACTCTCTGCTGATGTCATAGAACACTGAAAGCAAAGGCAGAAATGTAAAAGTGTTGTTGTGAAATCAGAACATTTCATGTAGGAGGAAGCAAAACGTGGTTCTTTACTAAATGGGTAGTGTTTGGAGATAGCTCTGAATGGTAATATTCTCATAAGCAGTGTTAGAGGAGTTCAAGGTAGAATAGGGAGGGAAGTAGACTTATTTCCAACTAGAAAAATAAAGAAAACAGTTCTAGAGGATGTCTGCATTGCAAATACTGGGACAGAGCAGTTGTAACTTGGCTCCGGGGAATAGCTCCCAAAGGACTCATTAAAGTCTGATCATGTTGCTTAAGCACAACTTGAATGAGATTTTTTTTCTCAAAGTACTTTTGAAGCATCTTCTATGAATATTTACACTTTTCTTATGTTAGCAGCTAATAATTGCTGTATTTCAAGAATGCCATTTGAGACCAGATTCTCTTTTGTTTGTACTTGGGAAGTCTGATGGAACTGAAGAGATGTCTGAGCCATTAAGAGCAGATACCACTTTGCCAATATTCTGGATCTGTTCCCAGCACCCAAACTCAAAACGTCTTCTAACTCTGGGTACATGGGATGCCACATCCTCATCTATCTTTCTCATGCACTGATAATCATGTGTACAGCCCTTGCCACAAATAATTAAGATAGTAAAATAAATATTTTAAAAGTGTAGTTAGAAGTATTTGTAGTTCCTAAAAGATTTTTTTCTGCTTATAGTCCAGCTATCCTTGCATACCCTAGGCCATGGGGTCTTCAAACAGAACCTAGGAAGTGGTGCGAGAGTGAAGAAAGGACAGGAGACATGAAGAAATGAGGGCAAGTCTCGATTCTGATCAAGCCCTGTTTATTGAAAAATTTCACAAGGTTTCATAGGCAGTCTCAAGGGGAAGGGCTATGGGAACCTAATGGCAGATATCCTGCTATCCATGCTTGGGAGCAGGAACTCCAAGATAAAGAAGTGAGTTCTGAGGGAACACAGCTAAGCTATGGAAGCAAGATAAGCAAGCAGCATCCCAGGGCCAGGTGGACTGGACTGGGCTGTCCTCAGGTCACTATGTCCCAGGCAGGGACTCCCCAGGACTAGGCGGAGTGGCCTGGGTTGACGTCAGCCCGCTATGTGCCAGGCAGAGGTATAGAAAATGGAGTCTACAGACAACATGGAATTGCCATATATTGTAAGTCGGGAGCCACTAAGGGCAGCTCCCCACGCTTGCATCCTTCTGTCTAAATTATTTCAGTTTAACCCTAGTTATATGAGATTGGTCCTTATATAAATCATACCTAACATGACCAAATTGATTAAATTTCTCATTCTCTTAATACTACTCCATGTCAGAAACACCTGTGAAACGTTACTAATGTATAATTGTTAGTATGTTTATTCCAAGTAGAATTTAAACACTTATGGGGGAACACATTCTTTTCACTATTTCTTCCTATACTTCTTTATTTACAGACTTAATATTGTATCAAATAATAACATTTCTCAAAAGATTAAGATATTTTTAGACAATGCCAAAGAGAAAACTGTAGTCACTATTTTGGATATAATCACTCAACTTATAATTGTTATGTTAGGGTACATAGGAATTGATCTAGAGAAGTAATGGGGATCATTGGCCTGACATTCGAATATCAGCAATATTTGAATTTTTCTAGTACCCATAAGTATCTAAATACCACTTAATATAAACCTTGCAATACATGTTGTTGGACTGATGTGTACAATGAGTGCATGACATGAATAGTTTCAGAAATGCATTCATTTCTCATTGACAGAAACAAACAAATGGCCTTCTATTTTCTTTCAGTTGTGAATTGAAATTAAAATACCTCAAGTCGCATGCTGTTAAAAGTAGTTTTAAACACGTATCTCTGTTAAAGTAGAATGCTTTATCTTTTCTCAGATGATGAATATTCCTGATTTGTAATGAGAAAAGTAACATTGCCTGTATGATGATCTTTTCATGAATTTCTATAGATGCTTTACCTTAACTTTTTATCTTAATCTCCTTTTCGTTTTCTCTCTAGGGAGCCATTCTGTTATAAGACCTACTTTTTCAAGAGAAATAATTGAGTTTAACAAAAGACAAGGACTAATGCTATTACTATGAATATGTTCCTACATTGGCAACTGGAAAACCATGGCAGGTAAATGTATAAACATTATTGCTTTGCACTGTAGGAAGCTTGCAATTTGGTCAGGTTCTACAATTATACTGAGAACTCAGTTGTATTTTCTCTGTGTGTATTTAGAAGCTATTTTGTACAAAAAATGGCACTAATAGTAACTTGATCTGTCTCTGCATGTCACTTAAACTTCCCAGTTGCTATAGATTGGTAAAGAGTTGGGTTGCACCATAGATATATAGATTCAATAGCATTGTGTCATATGTTTTGCTACTTTCCTGAAAATATTTTGCAACGTATAAGAAGTAAGCTGTAAATGAGTTCCCAAGGTTACCAACTTTGCTCTAACTTTATTTTTGTAATCAAACATTCCTTTTGTGACAATAAAATATTAACTTATATCATCTATATTTTTAAAAGTTTGCTATGGCTATTGTATATGTATGTTGAGAAGCATGCATCAATCCATCATGTATTTTACAACTAGATTTCATGTTCAAACATCTTGATAAATGATTAAATTTTTGAACATATGTATTTTTCTGTTTCAAGAATTTTGAAAACATCACCAGTCAAATAAAACTTTAAGAATATTAGTTAGTAAAATATAGATGTCTTTCTAAATAGAACACATAAAACACACATAAATTATCTACAGTGGTTTTGCAAAGTGCATACGACTTATCACTGTGAATAATCAATCCAGATTGGCAAAATGTACTCTAATAACAAATATAAATTTAATTTGCTCACTGTGAGCTATATATAAATACATGCACTTCATGTAGTAAATATGAATTTATTCAGTGACAATATGGGGAACTGTATAACAAACTGTTGTATTGGCATTCCTTGATTCTTTTTTTCTCCTTTTGAAATAATGTCCTTTACATCCTAAGCTACCTCAAAACAGGTAGTGAAAGATGACCTTGTCTAAATCTTTCAAGAGTGTAACACCACAGGTTAGGGATTTCACACAGTCCTCCTATGAAGCAAGCACTCTACTGACTGCCCCGTCTCACTCCTTGACATTTAGAAACTTACTCTTATCCCATTCCATCCAAAAATAGACATTTAAAGATATTATTTCCAGCAACAAATAGTGTTCTCTAGAGATTAGCCTCTTAAATGGTTTTTCCAATGCCAAGTGGTAAGCCTTAAAATCATATTCAGACAGACACACTAAATAAATTCAACACACTGATTTTATATATTTATGATTTTATACACAATTGTGTGTGTGTGTGTGTGTGTGTGTGTGTGTGTGTATGTGTGTGAGTGCATGCATGTACCTGTGTGCTTAAAACAAGTAAAGGAAGAGGCCATGATTTGAGAAGTGGGGATGGGAGCGGTTAGAGGGAAGAAAGGGAGGTGACAATTAGTGACAATTAGTGACAATTAGTGACAATTTAATTTTAAGTATAAACAAAAGAAGAAGAAGGTAAATAAGTATCCACAGGTTTTAAGATTACTTACAATTATATATTAGTGCTAACTACTCCCATACTCAAAATGGTTTTTGAGGTTTTTAGGATTGAGTATATTCAGTTCTGTTGCAAAGTTGACAGTTATTTCAGTGTTGATTGCTATATTTATGTTTCAACTTCTGGGATGAAACATTTTCTTTGCTCATCAAGTAACCATACTAAAGTGGGGATGCGATGGATGATTTCTGAGATGGCTAAAAGATGGGAATTTCGTTTAATTTGAAATACAATATTTTTATAATGACAATGTTTAAGATTAACACTCCTAAAGTAAGGCACTGAATACACTATGGCATGACAGGCTTACACTAATAGGAAGAGCACCACATAGTGCTCACTTCAATTCAGTTCCTTTTCCTAGCTTATGTGGGAATTCCAAGAAGCCCCAAGGACTGAGCAAGATGGTACCTAGAACTGGGAGAATGAATTCACTGCCCTCTAGGGTGTGCTGTGAGTATCCTGGGTTGGTAATTGAAGAGAATCACTGGTTACACCAAGTAAACTTCATAGGAAGTGTCTTGATTAGCCAAATTAGCTGGGGCAAGGGGCATGTTTCAGCTTTATGGCTGCGAAAGCAGCTGGCAGAATACTACAAAGGACCTGTGCTGTAATCACCAGCCCCCTATGTTAAGGCCCAAAAGAAAAAGCTGTTTCCATAAAGCCCTGAGGGCTTTATGTCTCAGAACAGCAAAGATTTTGCAGTTGGAATGATTTTAGAGAAATTTACAAGGAAAAGTTCATTATAAATTTCTCATACATGATGTCCCCTGAGAAACTTATCACTGTTTGTCAACTGCAACAGAAGGCATAATGCTTTTTTATTAATAGGGTTCTTTTTTTCCAAAGGGATTGTTGTAAAATACCATGATTAATTGAAGATTTCTTTTTACTTCTGATTTGCCTGATTGACACAAGTAACCCTTATTAATTTCCCCAGATGCCTCGAGCAGCAGAAGCAAAGGTACAAGATGATACATTATTTATTCTGATATTCAGTGGTCATTTCCATCTTTGTCACAAGTATTAATTTAATGAGGTCACATTACTATGCTGCCCACCAACTGACTTGGTGAGTCTTGGTAAAACTCATTAAACTCTAGATTAAACACATTTACTGATGTTCATGTTCAGATGTTTAAAACTGTGTCTCCTGTTACAAGTTGCATTAAAAGTGAGAGAACAAAATAATTACATGATATACTCACAAAATCCAACTGAATGTGCCATACTTTCAATTCTTTGCTGCTTAAAAGCAATTCATGTCAAGCCTAAAGTTTAATCAACTTGGTAAGGTTTCTTTTTTGTTAATTTGATTTAAGAATATAATGTTTGTGCATCCTTCCTTTCTTTTCCCTCCCTCCTTTCTTCTTTCTTTCTTTCTTTCTTTCTGAAAGTTTTCTTTTCTCTTACCACCCCTCAAATGCTCCTTCAATCTGAATTCCATCTCCCCTACCCATTTCCAAATGAACCTCTGGTTCTCAATATTACTCCCCAGCCTCACGGCAGCCAACTCAAAATCCATTATATATCCCCACTTCCAGGAGACTTGTTTGTGCTGAGATCAATGTCTTCCTCCTAGTCCCTTCCTCTATGCCTAAACTCTATACTTCTATAAATTGTAGCTTGGTTATTATTTATTTAGCAGTTAATATCTAGCTCTAAGCATATACATGCCATATTTATTATATTTGTTTTTCTCTCTCTCAATTAACTCATTCAGGATGTTTTTTTTCCTAGTTCCATTGATTTGTCTGCAAATACCATGATATATTTTTTAAAGAGTTGAGTAATACTCCTTTGTGTAAATGTACCACATTTTCTTTCTTTTTTTTTTCTTGTTTTGGTTTTTTTGTGTTTTGTTTTGTTTTCTTTTTTTTTTTATTAATTTATTCTTGTTACATCTCAATGTTTATCCCATCCCTTGTATCCTCCCATTCCCCCCCCCCATTTTCCCATTATTCCCCTCCCCTATGACTGTTCCTGAGGGGGATTTCCTCTCCCTATATATTCTCATAGGGTATCAAGTGTCTTCTTGGCTACCTGCTGTTCTTCCTCTGAGTGCCACCAGGTCTCCCCCTCCAGGGGACATGGTCAAATGTGAGGCACCATAGTACGGGAGAAAGTCATATCACACTCTCCACTCAACTGTGGGGAATATTCTGACCATTGGCTAGATCTGGGAAGGGGTTTAAAGTTTACCTCCTGTATTGTCCTTGGCTGGTGCCTTAGTTTGAGCGGGACCCCTGGGCCCAAATCTGCCTATCATAATGTTCTACTTGTAGATTTCTAGGACCCTCTGGATCCTTTTATTTTGCTGTTCTCCCATGCGTCTCTCATTTAGAGTCCCAATAGGATGCCTTCCCCTCTGTCCCAGTTTCCTGGTAAGTGAAGGCTTTCGTGGGACATGCCCCTTGGGCTAGTATGCAGATATAAGTGAGTATATACCATTTGATTCTTTCTGCTTCTGGGTTAACTCACTCATTATGATCATTTCTAGCTCAATCCATTTATCCACAAATTTCGGGAATTCCTTGTTTTTAATAGCTGAGTAGTATTCCATAGTGTATATGTACCACAGTTTCTTTATCCACTCTTCTACTGAGGGACACTTAGGTTGTTTCTATGTTCAGGCTATTATGGATAAGGCTGCTATGAACATGGTTGAGCAAATTTTCTTGTTGTGTGCTGGAGCATCTTCTGGGTATATTCCAAGGAGTGGAACAGCTGGGTCTTGAGGAAGCCCTATTCCCATTTTTCTGAGACAGCACCAGATAGATTTCCAAAGTGGCTGTACTAGTTTGCATTCCCACCAGCAATGAAGGAGTGTTCCTCTCTCCCCACATCCTCGCCAGCATGTGGTGTCGCTTGACTTTTTGATCTTAGCCATTCTGATGGGTGTAAGATGGAATCTCAGAGTTGTTTTGATTTGTATTTCCCTGATGACTAAGGAGGTTGAGCATTTCTTTAAGTGTTTCTCAGCCATTTGATACTCCTCTGTTGAGAATTCTCTGTTTAGTTCCAAGCCCCATTTCTCTATTGGGTTATTCGGTTTGGTGGTGTTTAATTTCTTGAGTTCTTTATATATTTTGGATTTTAGATCTTTGTCAGATGTAGGGTTGGTGAAGATTTTTTCCCAGTCTGTAGGCTGTCACTTTGTTCTCTTGACAGTGTCTCCTGCCTTACAGAAGCTTCTCAGCCTCATGAGGTCCCATTTATTAATGGTTGACATTAAGGCCTGGGCCGTTGGTGTTCTGTTCAGGAAGTTGTCTCCTGTGCCGATATGATCCAGGCTCTTTCCCACTTTTTCCTCTAAGTGGCTTAGTGTCTCTGGTTTTATGTTGAGGTCTTTAATCCACTTGGATTTGAGTTTTGTGCAAGGTGACAAATATGGGTCCAGTTTCATTTTTTTACACATAGACCTCCAGTTAGACCAGCACCATTTGTTGAAGATGCTATCCTTTTTCCATTGAATGGATTTGGCTTCTTTGTCAAAAATCAAGTGACCATATGTGTGTGGATTCATATCTGGGTCTTCGATTTGATTCCACTGATCAACCAGCCTGTTGCTGTGCCAGTACCATGCTGTTTTAATTACTATTGCTTTATAGTACAGTTTGAGATCAGGTATGGAGATTCCTCCGGAGCACCTTTTATTGTACAAGATTGTTTTAGCTATTCTGTTTTATTTTGTTTTTCCATATGAAGTTCAGAATGGAACTTTCAATGTCTTTAAAAAATTGTGTAGGTATTTTGATAGGGATAGCATTGAATCTGTAGATTGCTTTTAGTAGGATGGCCATTTTTACTATGTTAATTCTCCCGATCCATGAGCAAGGAAGATCATGCCATCTTCTCAGGTCATCTTCAATCTCTTTCTTCAGAGTTTTGAAATTTTCATACAAGTCCTTCACTTGCTTAGTTAGGGTAACTCCTAGATATTTTATATTGCTTGTGGCTAATGTGAAGGGTGTGGTTTTCCTAATTTCTTCCTCTGCAAGCTTGTCATTTGTGAATAGGAAGGCTACAGACTTTTTTGAGTTAATTTTGTATCCAGCCAATTTGCTGAAGGTGTTTATCAGCTTTAGGAGTTCTCTGGTGGAATTTTGAGGGTCACTTATGTACACTATCATATCATCTGCAAATAGGGATAATTTGACTTCCTCCTTTCCCATTTGGATACCGTTGATTTCCTTTTGTTGTCTTACTGCTCTGGCTAGAACTTCGAGTACTATATTGAAGAGATATGGAGAGAGTGGGCAGCCTTGCCTTGTTCCTGATTTTAGAGGAATTTCCTTGAGTATCTCACCATTTACTTTGATTTTGGCTATTGGCTTGCTGTATATAGCCTTTATTATGTTGAGGAAAGTGCCTTGTATCCCCGATCTCTCTGAAACTTTAAACATGAATGGGTGTTGAATTTTATCAAATGCTTTCTCTGCATCCAAGGAGATGATCATGTGGTTTTTTATTTTCAGTTTGGTTATATGGTGAATTACATTGATGGATTTCCGTATATTAAACCATCCCTGCATGCCTGGAATGAAGCCTACTTTGTCATGATGAATAATATCTTTGATGTGTTCCTGTATTCGTTTCGCAAGTATTTTATTTAGTATTTTTGCATCTATGTTCATAAGAGAAATTGGTCTGAAATTCTCTTTCTTTGTTGAGTCTTTGTGAAGTTTAGGTATCAATGAGACTATGGCCTCATAGAATGAATTTGGTAATTTTCCATCCATTTCTATCTTTTGGAGTAGCTTGAAGAGTATCGGTATTAGCTCGCCCTTGAAGGTCTGGTAGAAGTCTGCACTGAAACCATCTGGCCCTGAGCTTTTTTTGGTTGGGAGACCATCGATGGTTGCTTCTATTTCTGTAGGGGAAATGGGACTATTTAGCTTGTTTATCTGTTCTTCATTCAACTTTGGCAAGTGAAATTGATCAAGAAAATCGTCCATTTCCCTTAGATTCTCAAATTTTGTGGCATATATGCCTTCAAAGTAGGATCTTATGATTCTTTGAATTTCTTCAGTGTCTGTTGTTATGTCTCCCTTTTCATTTCTGATTTTGTTGATTTCAACACTGTCTCTCTGCCTTTTAGTTAGTTTGGCTAATGGTCTGTCTATCTTGTTGATTTTCTCAAAGAACCAGCTCTTGGTTTGGTTGGTTCTTTGGACTGTTTCTTAGTTTCTAATTTGTTAATTTCAGCCCTGAGCTTGATTATTTCCAGACGTCTACTCCTCTTGGGTGTTTCTGCTTCTTTTTTTTCTAGGTCTTCCAGTTGTGTCGTTAAGATGCTTATGTGCGATGTTTCCGATTTCTTTTTAAAGGCACTTAGTGCTATGAATTTTCCTCTTAGCACTGCTTTCAATGTATCCCACAAATTTGGGTATGTTGTTTCTTCATTTTCATTGAATTTCAGAAACTCCTTGATTTCTTTCTTTATTTCTTCTCTGACCCAGGTATCATTTAGCAGAGAGTTGTTTAGTTTCCATATACGTGTAGGCTTTTTGTTATTTCTGTTGTTGTTGAATTGCAGCCTAAGAGCATGGTGATCTGATAGGATACAAGGTATTATTTCAATCCTCTTGTATCTGTTGAGGCTTGCTTTGTGACCTACGATGTGATCAATTTTGGAGAAGGTTCCATGGGGTGCAGGAAGAAGGTGTATCCTTTCTTGTTTGGGTGAAAGGTTCTATAGATATCTATTAGATCCATTTGACCCATGGCATTGGTTAATGATGTTATTTCTCGGCTTAGTTTCTGTTTCAATGACTTTTCCTTCAGTGAGAGTGGGGTGTTGAAGTCTCCCACTATTATTGTGTGGGGATCGATGTGTGGTTTAAGCTTTTTTAGGAGATCTTTTAGAAATGTGGGTGCCTTTGTATTGGGAGCATAGATGTTCAGAATTGTGATGTCATCTTGGTTGACTTTACCTTTGATGAGTATGAAGTGTCCTTCCTCATGCCTTTTGATTAATTTTGGTTGAAAGTCTATTTTGTTCAATACTAGAATGGCTACGCCTGCTTGCTTCTTGTGACCATTTGCTTGGAATATTTTTTTCCAACCTTTTACCCTGAGGTAATGCCTTTCATTATGGGTGAGATGTGTTTCTTGAATGCAGAAGAATGTTGGATCTTGTTTATGTACCCATTCAGTTAGTCTGTGTTTTTTTATTGGAGAATTGAGGCCATTGATGTTGAGAGATATTAATGACCAGTGACTGTTAAGAGTCTTAATTTTGATGTTGTTTCCAGTCGAGCATTTGTGTAGTTGTGTTTTTGCCATGGGATAGTTATCTATTTCCTGGGTAGTTTTGGTTGTAGCTTGACCCTTTGGGATGGAGTTTTCCTTGTAGTACCTTCTGTAAAGCTGGATTTGTGGATAGGTACTGTTTGAATTTGTTTTTGTCATGGAATATTTTGTTTTCTCCATCAATGGTTATTGATAATTTTGCTGGGTAAAGTAGTCTGGCCTGGCATCTGTGGTCTCTTAGGGTTTGCAGGATCTCTGTCCAGGCCCTTCTGGCTTTTATGGTCTCTGCTGAGAAGTCGGGTGTAATTCTGATAGGTTTACCATTAAATGTTATTTGGCCCTTTTCCCTTGCAGCTTTTAATATTTTTTCTTTGCTCTGCATGTTTTGTGTTTTGATTATTATGTGGCGGGCAGTTTTTCTTTTCTGGTCAATTCTATTTGGTGTTCTGTAGGCCTCTTGTATGTTTATAGGCATCTCTTTCTTTAGATTGGGGAAATTTTCTTCTATGATTTTGTTGAGAATAGTTTCTGGGCCCTGGAGTCTGATGTCTTCTCTTTCTTCAATGCCTATTATCCGCAGATTTCTTCTTTTCATGGTGTCCTTAATTTCTTGGATGTTTTGTGTCAGGAGTTTTCCAGATTTGGCATTTTCTTTAATCGTTGCTTCTAGATCTGTGATTGTATCTTCTAGAAATGAGATTCGTTCTTCCATCTCTTGGATTCTGTTAGAAAAGCTCACCTCTGTGTTGCTCGCCTTCTTCTCTGAGGTCTCACGTTCTTGTTTTTCTTCTGTCTGTGTGTTTATCATTGAATCCATTTTCATTTTCAGATCTTGAACTGATTTTTTGATTTCTTTCATCTGATTTTTTGTATATTCCTGAGTTTCTTCCATTGCCTCTTTATAGGTCTTCAGAGCTTGAACTGTTTTATTTATTTCTTTCATCTGGTTGTTTGCATTTCCCTGCAATTTTTCCAGTTCCACTCTATGTGCTTCTTTTATGTCTCTCACCTGTTTGTCTGCGTCTTCCTGCATTTGATTACGAATTTTATTTGTTTCCTCCATTATCATCCTCATTACTAAGGATTTGAGGTCATTTTCTTGTATTTCCGTTGTATTTGAGTTCTCTGGGTTGTTTTCTTTGGGATAGCTGGAAACTGGAGACGCCATGTTGTTTTGGGGTTTTTTGCGTATGCTTTTTCGTTGTCCTTTAGACAGCTTTGTTTTTTGTTGGGTAGCTTCCAGAGTTGGATGGAGGGTGTCTGACGATAGATTCACTTGTTTTCTCACGATTTCCCTAGGCTGGGAGCTCAAAGCTTCACTGGTGTGAATGTTAGGAGGTTAGCCCTGTTGTTCTGGTCTCTCACAGCCAGTGATCTTCGGCCCCCCTGTGCTGTGGATCCTGCAATTGTTCTGGGTCTCTGAATGAGCGTTGGGTCAGGCCAAGGTATCCACAGCCTTCTGTGTTCCCTGCCAAGTCCGGCCAGGAGCACTGGGCCTGAACCATGGGCTGAACTCAGCTAGATTCTCAGGGCCTGAACCGTCTGCCAAGCTCAGCTAGGGATTCTGGGCCCAAAATGCACAAAGGTCCAGCCAGAATTTTTGGGCTGGGACTACGCACCATGCTCCGCTAGGGCCTTTTGGCCCAAAGTGTGTGCTGTGGTCAGTTATTGACTCAGGGCCCGAAATGACCACCAATCTCAGCCGGGAATTCTGGATTCAAACTGCACACTGTGTCCAACCAGAGTCTTAGAGCTGGTGGAACTGAGCGCTTTGTCTAGCCTGTGCCACAGCAGGAGAACTGTGGCTGCTCTGAGTTAGCACCAGTGGTGGAACCAAGTGCTCCGTCCAGATTGTGTCACCGCAGGGGAGCTGCCGCTGAGCTGAGGTGGTGTCTAGGATGGAACTGAGCACACCACCAAGCCTGCGCCACAGCAGGAGAACTACGGCTGTTCTGAGTTAGCGCCAGTGGTGGAACCAAGTGCTCCGCCTAGACTGTGTCACTGCAGGGGAGCTGCCGCTGAGCTGAGGTGGCGCCTAGGGTGGAACTGAGTGCTCGGCCAAGCCTGCGCCACAGCAGGAGAACTGCAGCTGCTCTGAATTAGCGCCTGTGGGTACCACATTTTCTTTATTCATTTATTTCTTTATTCATCTAGGTTGTATTGAGTTTCTGCCTATTATGAATAGAACAACCATGAATATAGTTGAGAAAGTATCCTTGTGGTAGGATGGAGTGTCCTTTAGCTATATGTGGTTTAGATGGATCTTGAGGTAGATGGAGTCCTTCCTTTCTGAGGAATTGTTGTATAGATTTAGCAGTGGTTCTACCATTTGGATTCCTACAAGCAATTAAAGAATGTAGTTCTTCTTCCTTGGTCCACACCCTATCTAGAAATGGCTGTCACTTGTATTATTGATCTTAACCATAATGAAAGTTGTAATATGGAATCTCAAAGTACTTTTGATTTGTATTTCATTGATTTCTAAGGAGGTTGAACATATTTTTATGAGTTTCTCAGTCATTGGAGATTCTTCTGTTGAAAATTCTTTGTTTAGGTCTATACCCTATTTTATTTATTTATTTATTTATTTATTTATTTATTTATTTATTTATTCATTCATTTATCTACTTTACATCCTGATTGCAGCCCCCATCTTCTCCTCCATTTCCCCCTTGCACACCAATCCCTCCCATTCTTCCCTCTTCTCCTTAGAGAAGAGTGAAGTCTCCTATGGGTAACAAACATGCTGTAGCACATTAGGTCAATGTAGAACTAGGCACAAACCCCCCCCCTCTGAGGGCAGACAAGGCAGCCCAGTTAGGGGAAATCAAAGTCAGAAAGGGTTCCCACTCCAATTGTTGATGGATCCACATAAAGGCCAAGCTGTACATCTGCTTCATATGTGCTGTCGCCCTAGGACTAGTCCACATATGTTCTTTGGTTGGTGCTTCGGTCTTTGTGAGCCCAGTTGACTCTGAAAGTCTTCCTGCTGAGATCTTGACCCTTCCCATGAGATGGGTCTCAAGTAGTAGCAGTCATTGGTTGGCTATCCCCTCAAACTTTTCTCCATCTTTGTCACTGTACATCTTGTATGAAGGAGAAAATTTGGGCCAAATATGTTGTGCATGAGTTGGTGTCCTTATCTATCTACTGGGAGTCCTGCCTGGCAATAGGAGGTGGGATTTGAAGCTCCATACCCCCCACTGCTACGAGTCTCAGCTAGGGTGACCCACATCAACTTTCTGGGATCTCACTTATTTCAGGTCTCTGGTAAACCCTAGAGGATCCCCCTTGTCCCAATTTCTGTTCTTTCACCCAGCCTCTATCTCTACTCCTAATTCTCACCCATGCTTCCCCTCCTCATTACCTTTCCTACCTAATTCCCTTCCTCCATCCACATCCAATGCCTGTTTTATTTCCCCTTCTGGGCTCACCCAAGCATCCTCCCTTAGCCCCTCCTTGTTAATGGGCTTCACTTGGTCTGTGGATTGTAGGATGGTTATTCTGTATTTTATGGCCAAAAGCTGCTTTTATGTAAATAAATACAATATGTTTCTTTCTGGGTTTGAGTTATCTCACTCAGGATGATCTTTTCTAGTTCAAACCATTTTTCTGTAATTTCAAGATGTCCTCATTTTTAATAGCTGAGTATAATTCCACTGTGTAGATGTACCACAGTTTCTTTATCCATTCTTTGGCTAAGGGACATCTGGAATGTTTCCAGGTTCTGGCTATTACAAATAAGGCTGCTATAAACATAGTTGAGCAAGGATCCTTGTTGTATAGTGGAGCATCTTTTCGGTATATGCCCAAGAGTGGTATAGCTGGGTCTTAAGTTAGAGTTATTCCAAATATTCTGAGAAAACACCAGATTGATTTCCAAAGTGGTTGTACAATTTTGAATTCCCATCAGCAATAGAGGAGAGTACACTTTCTCCAGAAATTTACCAACATGTGCGTTCACTTGAGTTTTTGGTCATAGCCATCCTGAGAGGTATACAATAGAATCTTAGAGTGATTTTGATTTCCATTTCCCTTATGACTAGGGACATTGAACATTTTCTTTTGTGTTTCTCGGCCATTAGGGATTCTTCTGTTGAGAATTCTGTGCTTAGCTCTATACCCCATTTTTATTACAAGTTTTATTAAATACTTTTACATATTCATTTATATCATTACACATATATAATAAGTTACCTACATCAAGAGAACCATAAAACAATAAGAAATTATATAAATGTTAATTCATAGTGTTTGGGTTATTTGTATTTGGCAGCCTTGAAGAAAATATCTTTCCTATATTGGTGAGTCTAAAATTCTGAATGTTAATCAATATTCATCATATCTAGTCATTATCAACTTAAAACATCTATCTAAACCTAAAACCATCTTAACCACAAAACAACTAAGCTTCATTGTAAAACTAAACTATCTTGTCTTCAACCCTATCAGAGACTTGAGAATGAATAAAATTAATTACCTGAGTATACAGGGAGTGCAGGTTAGTGGCTTCCCAAATGAAAAGAAGACAGAGACAGTTTGCTGCCTGTATAGCCACCCCAAACTCTCTATAATGTTGGAGCATCATCTTCAGTCTTCTATACCAGTATAACTGGCAGACATATTTGTGAGGCAGGAACTTCAGAGGACTTGTTTACTCTGTCTTGGTAGAGTTCGACCATTGATTCTGCCTGCATCTAAGCTTGCCCACAGAATTCTGTCTGTGGTAGAAACAAGGACATTTTCCCCAGTGGCTGAGTTAATTGGTTTGTTGGTGTCTAATTTTTGAGTTCTTTGTATAATTTAGACATCCACCCTCTGTTTGATGTAGTATTAGTGAAGATATTTTCCATTATTTTCAATGCCGTTTTGTCCAATTGACAATGTCCTTTGCCTAACAGAAGCTTTTCAGCTTCATGAGATCCCATGTATTAATTGTTGATCTTAGAGCTTATCTTGTTGGTGTTCTGTTAGGGACATTGACTCCTGTGCCAATTAGTTCAAGTTATTCTCCACTTTTTGTCCTATTATAATTAGTATTTCTTGTTTTTATGTTGAGGTCATTGATCCACTTGGACTTGAGTTTTGTGCAGAGTGATAATATGGATCTATTTGTGTTCCTTTATATGCAGTCATCCAGTAAGAGCAGTACCATTTGAAGATGCTTTCTATTTTCCAATGTATAGTTATAGCTTCTTTGTCAAAGATCAAATTTCTGTAGTTGTGTGGTTTTATTTCTGGGTCTTTGATTTGATTCCATTGATCAACTTGTCTGTTTCTATGCCAGTATCATGCAGGTTTTATTACTATTGTTCTATAGGACAGCTTAAAATCAGGGATGGTTATAGCTCCAGAAGTTCTGTTATTGTATAGAATTTATAGGATTGTTTTAACTTGTAATACCACAACTAGTTCCATGTAAATGTTGGGATCAATGGCTTCCTGCATAGATGACAAGTGTAGACATAAGTTTATTGTGTAATTCAAATGCTGATTTCTCTACCTCCCAATATATGCTTCTGTCTCAATGTTGTGTAAACAATGCTCCCCAATTGTACTCTATTATGCCAGTAAAGCTCACAGCCAATGGCTGAGCAAGGGAGAGAAGAGGGCTGGACTTCCTGCTAGCCCAGAGACGAGGAGTTTGACTAGGAAGTAGGAGATTCAGCCAAGATCAGAGGTACAGGAAACATCAGGAGAGAAGTGTCAGAGCAAGAAAGCTACAAAGTGTAAGGATCTCTGGGATGTATACAGGGAGGAAACCAAATTAAGTTAGTGGCTTAAGAATAATGTAATAATAGCCAGTCGGTGGTGGCACACACCTTTAATTCCAGCACTTGGGAGGCAGAGGCAGGCTGATTGCTATGAGTTTGAAACTAGCCTGGTATACAAAGTTAGTCCAGGATAGTCAAGGCTACACAGAGAAACCCTGTCTGGAAAACCACAAAAAAATAATGTATTAACTGTTCAGTTCTTATACTGTGAAGCTTGTTAAATAATTTAAGTGGAGTCTCAAATATATATGTGACAGCCAGATTAAGATAGAAACTGATGAAAAAAAAGAGAGAAACTGAGAAACAAACACAATTCTATAATAATAACTTTTACAGACAAGCATTCTACCTATTGAGTTAAAACACTGGTTTTAGCACAAACTTTTGTACAAATAATTAATTTGTACAAAATAAAAAATTATCACAAAATTTTGTACAATAAATTATAACAAAATTTTGTACAACAATGTTAATATTTTTCTTATATTCAATTGTATGGATCATTTTCTGGTCTCAAAAGTTTAAATCATTAATGATTACTTGATATCATAAAAAAGACTAGTTTTGTTCAGGTCATTGCATAAGTTTAGATTTTGTATTTCTTTGAAAACTGGCATGTGAACACAGATATTTTTCATTCTATTTTCCTGCTTCATGACACCTTCTGGGGAGATGAAAAGAAGTGTCCATCCATAGCAGACAGGAGGTCATGGACATAGCAATGAAAGGATACATTTGCATTATTTAAAGAAACATGGTAAAATGCTTGGGTGAATACCCAGCTGCTCTGTCACTGAACCCCGCCCTTAGCAGCATACACTTAGTTTTTCAAAAAGTTGCTCCTTCCCCAAACTCCTGAGCTTGTATTCTCCTTTCCCCCCACTGAATGTTAACAGGCTCTCTTTAGAGTGATAGTATCATGTGGATTTTCGCAGCTGCTCAGAAATAAGATAGTGACAATTCTTCCCAACCCAAGGAACAGATATTATTAAACACACACATACACACACACATACACTATATCTTTCAGAAATGTCAAAAAATACAGGTTTACTCTGGTCACTCTGCGTTTCTAAAGTGTTGAGCAAAGCCAATTCTTACTGAACTCTTAATCCTGTAAAAGCTTGCTGACATTATCTGTGCACTTGGCATTTACTGGCTTTACAAGTTTTTGATTTGCCAACTTTCTCTGAATCAACTTGAAAGGGGGGTACACATACTTCTGTGTGACTCCATCCCTCACTACATGTCTTAAAGTGGACTCTGACTATCTCCATAACATATGACATCATCACATCGGCAAACTTTACCAGGATGCTGACACTGAATCTGAGACCTTCCAAAAACAAACAGGAATTTATATTTACAGTGTGCTGTTTGTCAAAGATACAGAGATAATCACATTCATCAATATATTAGTAATTTGCTAGTAATGCCAGTGTGGGATACTTAGGAAAGGTCACTTCTAATGCAGTTTATTAAAATAAAATGGTGAAATGTGTCACAGAATGCAATGAGATGAAGATGCTTTATCCTGAGATGAGCCAATAGATGGCTTTCCCGCCACCCTTAATTACTAGTATCTTTTAACACAAGAAAAATTAGCACCTCACTTCTTCGAATAAATTGAAAAGTAGACAAAGCAGGCTACCAGTCAGTAGGGAAGGGCATTCCAAGAGGAAAACTGGGCCTGGGTCTGGAACGCTGAGCAACACTGGAAAATCCACTGAGGCCAGAAAAGGAAGGCATATGGCCTTTTCCTCTTCAGGCCCTGTACTTTACCTCTCTCAGGAATCTCCGTTAAATCTAACACTAACTTCAGTTTCACGTGCCTGCTTGCTTCTCCTCCAGACTTTATGCTCTCTAAATGTTACAATCAGTCTTCTTCCCATCCGCATTTCTTTTCTTCCAGGAAGAATTTGTGTGTATAAACAGAGTTCAGATGAGAGGTCTAAAATCATAACAGCTAATGTGTATTGACTGTTCTCTGAACGCCATTCAATGTCAAGTTACAAGATCACTTTTACAATCACTGTTTGAAGTTGCTCCTGTTTTCTCCATGGTTCCCTTTGAAATAATTTAATATGTATGCACTGTTATGTAAGGTAAATCATATGATTCTATATGCATATTTCTTATGCATAAGACATCTACCAGGGTTTCCAGTAATGTGCTACCCCCTGCATTAGCAGTGCTTTAACTTTGGACCAGTATGCCCTGCCTATTAATGGGTGTTTTAAAGGAAAGACTTTCTATTGTGACTAAACCAGAGTGTATGCTGTTGTTGGTCCAGAGTCTCTTTCTCTTTTCCTGCTCTGTTACTTCTCTGCATGTTCCTTTCCTGAGACTTACCATTGTGAATCTTTGGCTGATTTTCATCATCATTTCTGGCTGACACAAACATCATAGAGCAAGGAATATATGCTGGGTCTTGGGCGAAAAAGGCTAGATCATATGGTCACTGTGGGATTAGTGGCTTTGCCACTCTCTTTGCTTTTACGGGTGAGCTATATTTTCAGACCTTGCTTGCGTTGGAATTGAAGCATGGAAATGGGTTGAGACAGTAAATGCTATATAAAGCATCCATTCATTTCATAAATATTCCTGGAGCACTTACTCAGTTCCAGGCACTGTACTGTGTAGCACACTCAAAGAAAAAGAAATGGATTTCTGTTTAGAAGTGCTTGTTTCGGTATCAGTGTCTTAGTTTAGAACCCATGGGTTTTCAGGAACTCATATTTATCTTACTCTCTTCAGCCTTGTCTTTACACTTCTCATCAGATGAGGTCTTTCTTCCACTATTCCTGTTTCTTAGTTTTCACAACAGTCTCTTGTTTTTCTTTAGTGCCTCTTATCCAATTCCCTCTTTTGAAAGACTCATTTACTTTTATTTTTGTGTATCTGCTTTGTCTGCATGGATGTGCTCTGCCTGCATATATGTATGTATGTGTACCACATTGGAAGTCAGAAATGGGCAACAGATCCCCTGGAACCTCAGTTATAGACAGTTAAACCCAAACCAAGGTCCGCTGCAAGGGCAAAAAGAGTTCTAAACCACAGAGCCATCTCGCCAGCCCCCATAATTTATTTTCTTTTAAATTTAGCTCAGTCTTTTTTGTTTATCTGAGCCTCTCTTTGCACTTCAGAGTATTCTAGGCTATGGTATCACACAAGCTTAAGAGTGGAGATACACAAATGCTTGGAAGATGGAGTGTAATATTTGCCGATGTAAGGGAAAAATTTTTTCTGTTTCATTATTCAAGGGGTACAGTTGTGTCTTTACCTGAAAGGATCAGCAGCAGCAATGCTTACACCCAGATGCCCTGAGGAGCCCAGAGAAGTTGGAATGGTGACTATGTACTATAACATCTCAAGACCTGCTGCTGCTGCTGCTGCTACTGTGCTTCTCCCAGCAGACTCTGTCTCATAAAGACTCCACAGCTTCTCAATAGCATGCTCAAACACAGGCACATAAGGGAGACATTTCACACTCAAACCACAACAGGGAGTGACCATCTCTGACCAGAATCAGTTAAATGACACTAATCCTGCCAGGCTGCATTTGTGACAATGATATCAGAATCTGATAAACTTAATTAATTTTTCTAAACTTAAATTTGGTACTTAATAATTGTTAATATTCTATACTCAGCCTTCTTATAAGCAACTTGCTTACTTTGTGTTTTTATTACATGGACTTCATAGGAAAATCTAAAGGATTATAATTGGTTTCATTGTTGACTTATGTTAGATTTATGTATAGCATGTACACTTATTTAATTAATAGAAAATGACAGAAAATATTTAATGAAGATCCCTAACTTAAATAGCTACTGTTTGCAAATCTTGCAGGTAAAATAAGACCAATGGTTTAGTTTATGTATATTTTCTTGGTTGAAATGTAATAATTCTTATATCAAGATTGGTGAGGGTAATAACATTTACCCCATATTATATAGCAAAAATTTTGTAAAACTTGTGAACTAAGGCAGCTTGGAAGGATATCAGAAAATGACCCAAATCTGTGACATAAGTTATAAATACTTGTGAATTCTCTCTCTCTCTCTCTCTCTCTCTCTCTCTCTCTCTCTCTCTCTCTCTCTCTCTCTCTCTCTCTCTCATTTGCTGTAAACAATAATATTCAAGACCTAACTAAAATCTTTATTATTCCTTCAACATCTACCAGAAGACTATGTCATCTCTACAGATACATTACAGAGCAGATATAGGACATTTTAAAAACCTCCTACAATGAAAAACAGGCTGTGAGAGCTCAAGTGAAAAAACTGAACATTGTAACATAATGTTGTAACAGAAAAAAACCATTGTAGCCACTATCCTGTTTTATTTTCACATATATTAATGTTTTGGAATAATTACAGCCTATAGTTACATATGGGAATACATACTAAAGAATAACATGTTATAATGAACCAGGAACTCATACAGAATTCATAGCTGTATTTAACATGGTGTCCTAACTCCCAACTTTTTACTGAGTTGCTAAAGAATTGAATGAATCTGTTAAGGGAAAAATCACTCAAATTCAAATTCACAGTGAATGCAGGGTACCAACTGTTTTGCTGCTTTCCTCATTGATTAAGTGGAGCTTTGGTGAACTTTGAATTGGAACTGCAAAGATCATTGTTAAGAAAGACAGACCATGATGAATGCTGACTTAATGATTTAGGCAGAGCTGTTACAAGGATCCCATTACATTTTTTCTTTGAAATAATGAAAATTACTTCATGTTTATCAGATGATATAATAATTCCAATACCCATCAAAATAAACATCTGGTGGTAAAATTCATAAGATAGTCGGTTTTGGTCAATTTATTTTTTGGTGCCGTGGTGTGAGGATTTCTGTTACTAGTCTGACTGTGAAGCTCATACTTGTTTTATTAAGATTCAGTTTGAGAAAGACTGAAATGGTTATACAATGGGTGATGCAAAATAAACACTGGCATATGACTACACTAGGACAATGGATCCAAATGTCTACCCACATTAGTCATTTCTTTCCTTAATGTAATGTAATGTAAGAACTCCAGATGAGCAAGCATCTCAATGTTCACACTAGAACACTCTCAAAACCAGAACTAATAAAGACTAAATTTATATATCACCATTATTTCTGTCAATGAGAATTTCAGACCACTCAATGGACAGCTTTGGGCCATTCTTTACTTTTCATTTGCCATCATCAAGCTTTATATCAGATATTTTGCAGACTATCTTCATATGCTTCTGTAAAAATTATGCCTTTTAATATTACACTACAGAAACTCAAAGATAAATATGTCAAGTTATAGCATGAGCATATTCTTAAAAATTATTCATGCTTAGCAGCTATACTGACTCTTTAAAAATATAATCTACCTCAGAGTAATTATGATACTAAGACTGTCACTGCAAAAATGTTCATTAGAAGTTTTATGACTATAGTATGTAAGAGCCAAGCATCTGGTCATTATGCCTCTGTCATAGTAAGATATTTTATATGAAGTACTGTAATTATAGACCATTTAAATTAAGCACTTACAACAACCATTATCAGGCATGTGTAAGAATTATAAATACATAGATATACTTCAGGAATATCCAGTAGGCAAATTGTGACATATCCTCACATTTTCATGAAGTAAGAACACTGCAATTATATAGAAAAATTTTAGGAGGTCATTGTTCATGCGGTAGAAATCATTAGCTCAACCAAGAATCTTAGAAGAACACACACACACACACACACACATATATACATATAAGTATATATGTACATAAACACATATAAATCCTTGAAATATCATATATCATTTTTACATTTTAAAGTGTTTCATTGTAATTTAAATATAGTTATATCACTTATCCTTTGCATTACTCCTTTCAACTTCTCCCACGCTCTTCTTCATTCCCTATCAAGTATGTACAATTATATATAAACCACACACACACACACACACACACACATATTCACTGAATTAAGCTTTTCTTGTTTTATTGATTCTTTGTAAATTTCACATTATTCACCCCAGTTCCACTAATTTCCCCAACCCCACGTATTCTCCCTCTGCACTTACAACCTACTTTGCTCTCATCCCTCCCCAAAATATACACACAAAAAGTAAACAAAACCAAACTAAAGAAAGCATAGGAAACATCTCAGTTTGGAGGCTATAGTATGTTACAATGGTAACCACACTATATTTCTCTGTCAACACATCATCACTTGCAAATATTCATTGCAATGTGTCATTGGTCTGCTTCAAGATCTCTGGCTTCTGTGACAGCATCAATACTGGATCCTCACTGGGACTCCTCCTGGTTATCTTGTTGCTACCCTGAACCAACAGGACTGGCTCTTTCATGTACTCCACTAGTTCATAGATGATGTAGATTTTGGGGGTAGGACAAGTCAGAAACCTTGGTCTCTGCCTGAGTGGTAGCTGAGCTGGTCAGTCTGTCAGCTCTCCTGAATCCTTACCACCAGGACTAACTCTCCATCACTGTTCAGGCTAGGCCTCCCAGTGCTGCCACCAGCAGGAGGCAGTGTCAGTTCTCCTGTTTTCATGCCCTGAGTCTGGCTCACCTGCACCCACACCTCCACAGCCAGCTGCACTGTGCTGTGCAGAGGAGGCTTGATCTCCTAAGTGCTGCTGGCCCAGTGGGACTGCCAGCTCTCCCTCTCTAATCCTTGGGGATGGCTCACCAGTGGCTTCCCCAGTTAGGGATTATCTTGGCTTAGCAAAATGGCTGTGGTGGGTTCTCCTCCAAGAGCCATTATTTAACGAGCTCTGGGTAGTTGGCTCATTTTCTGGCACCAAACATGATTTCTCTACTGTTAAGCAAGTGTTGGGTCCAATTAGAGAGTTGTTGATTACTGGCAAACTATGTTTGGCTCCACTATACTCAGAGTTATCATACCATTCTGATTTTTTTTTTTTTTTTTTTTTTTTTTTTTTTTTTTTTTTTGTCGTTTTAATTCATAGGTGTCATGTTATGTCTGGGTAGGACTGATGATTGCTTCCTTTTTTAAGTTTGCTTAGAGACTTCTGGTAGCATGGAGCTAGTTCTTCTGGAGGAGACATTTAGCTCAGTTTCAACTCAAGGGTCTTTGGGTCATATGTTTGAAATTTACTGTGTCTCCAGCAATAGATGCTTACTTTCCATCTTTGGGGAATAAGCAAGGACAATAGCCATAGCCTACAATATTCTGGAAGTCTCTTGAACAACCATGAAAAACTCAAAAGAGGACTTCTCTTGTCTAGTTGTCGGGTCCTATCCCGCGGGAAAAATCGAATCAGGGTTCACTTGAAAGAGGGAGTGGGGATTGAAAGTAGGATACAGAGACGTGAGAAATAATGAATCAAGTCAGGACATTTCTGATCAAGATTCACTTTATTGCCAACTAGCAGGAACATATATAGGGCAAGGTCAATAGGATCTATTCTAATCCCACTCACCCTAGCCCCTGGGCAAGAATGCAATAGCCTAAATCACTCCCTGTAGAACTTCCTAGTTCTCTGAGTAGTTCCTTGTAAGAACTTCCTAAATCCTCTGGGTGGTTCCAAGTTGGGACTTCCCTACTTTTTCAAAGGTAAATAGTCCAAGGATAGCCTAGAACACAAGACCTCCTGATGAGGTAAAAGTCAGCAACTCGAAAGTCTCAGCATACAGGCTAAGCATAGGATTTCTGACATGGCAGAATTTGGTAAGGGTCCCCACATCTAGTGTTGGTGTTTTTTAAGATGGTCTTTGCCATTTGGAGAGAGCATTGACAGCTCACTTGGTATTATTTTATTTAACTACATATGTGTATTTACTTATTTACTTATTTTTAAATATACACTTATATTAAATAAATGTATTTATTTTATTAAATTATTATATTTAATATTAATATTTACTATGTATTAATATTTAATACATGTTAAATAAACTTCCTATAGCAAGAAGAACCACGAAACAAATAGAAATCATATTAATGTTACATTCATAGTGTTTTGGCTATTTGTATTTGGCAACCTTGAAGAAAACATCTTTTCTATTTTTGTAGGACTAAAATTCTGAATCTAAATCAATATCTAACATATCTCATTCCAATCAACTTAAAACATCTATCTAGACCTAAAAACATCTTAAGCCCAAAACAACTAAGCTTAATTGTGAAACTAAACTATCTGGTCCTCAACCAATTCAGAGACTTGAGAAAGAATAAAAGTAATTACCTGAGTAAACTTGAAGTGCAGGTTAGCAGCTGCCAAAATGGCAGAGACAGTTTGCTGCCTGAAGAGTCACCCAAAACTCTCTATAACATTGGAGCATTATCTTCAGCCTTCCGGTGTGATATATCTGCCAGACATATCTGTGAAACAGGAAATTTGAAGACTTGCTTCACCTGTGTTGGTCTCATGTATTTTTATGCTAATTAATGCTTGCTGTCTCTCTGCCTCACCTGTATTTTGCCTGAGAGCCTAACCTGTTTGACCAATAAAAGGCCCTTACACCTGGGCAGGGCAAATGGGATGATAGGCTTGGCTAAGGTTTCAGGGCAGGGAGACAAAAAGATTCTTGCAAGAAGAGAAACCAAAGGAGAGAGGAGAAGAAGAAAGACCACCATGGGTTAAGTGGAGGAGAAGCACATGGCTGGCATGGATGGAGGATTTGGCCCAGATAAAGAACTTTATCAAGTATTTGAGATTATAGATGGGAGGTAGCTTGGTAGAAATTATTAGAAACAGATGGCATGGGATTGGGGCAGGGATCCCATATTTGTCCCACTATGGGAGGTAGTTTAGGGGATTAATATCTGCCCTGGCTCAGGTTAACTACAGCGATTTTAAAATAGAACAGGTGTCTGTATCTTGATTGCTTGCTAGTGGGTTAGAAAATACTGCCATAATAATAATTATAGGCCTAATAATAAACATTTTTAGGTCATACTGGTAATCCAACCACAACACTCCTGTCTTGGCAGAGTTTGGCAATCAACTCTGCCTGCATCCAAGTTGTCTACTTTTAGTCAGAATTCTATCCTCCTGTTCATTAAACCCCAAGCCACCCCCCCTGAGTGGTATATTCCACATTTACCATGGGTATTCCCATTTCTACTAACCTAATCTAGACAATCTCTTCAGCAATGATCAGATATTTATCTCCATAGTTATTCTAAATTCCATACAGTTGACAGCTAATTAAGATTAGCCATAACACATTTGTTAAAATTCTAGATTCTATAGATGTGGGAACAATATAGTATTTATCTATTCAACTATGGTTTATTTTGCTTGATGCAACATTCTCCACTTCCATTCACTTCCTCACATACGTCATAATTTTAACATTTTGCCTGAAAAATACCCCATTTGTTTTTTGTGTAAAAAATTTTAGAAACTCCACATTTCACATATACATATCTATGCATTGTTGATAGGCATCTTCGCTGATTATAGTTTGTCTATTGTATGCAGAGGAACAATGAATTTAGCCATGAATACATCACTGTGGCATTATGATGGAAATTCCTTCAAGTATATACAAAGGAGTAATATGTGTTAGTTCTATTTTCATCTTTTTAACAAAATTCTTTCTAATTTCCATGATGGATGGACTGATTTATTTTCCCAATATGAGTGTATAAGTCATCTTAATTTTCTGTATCCTTAAGAGCACTTGCTGCCTTATTGCTTTCTTGATGATAGTGATTCTGACATGAGTAAAAAGGAATTCCACGTGTTTTTAGTAGCATGTATATATTAATGATTTCCTACTTTTTATATCTAGTTCAGACATCTTTTGTAATCTAAATTCAAGTATTCACCTGCTTTTTTGATGTCTTTCAACCTGAATATCTAAAAATATTTTAAATTAAAATAACTAATAATTTTCATTCTTCAATTGGCTTCCCCACAATTTTACTTATTTAGTTGCTGCCAGACATTATCATTGTTTACTTTGACTCTTCTGTTTTGATCACATTCAACATTCATATACATCAGGTGTAAATATATAATACATTCATAATACAACCATTTCTTTTGACCTTCTTTTTCTCTTTTATAACTAAATTGAGCTAATATGACCTGCAGACTTATAATAAGCTTGTAAGTTTATTCTTTACCTCTCTTTTCCCATGGATACTATAGACCACTATCATAAAAGGAACAAAAATAATTAAAAACATGGCCAAAACTAATATAATAATAATACAGCTGATCATTTGGAATCTAAGGCTAGAGGATTTCTTAATTTGAGAAAGCTTGAGTAACAAAGCAAAACCATCTCAACAAAACTGTGATTTTGACTTTGGCTTGATAAGCTTTAATTAAGTGAAAGCAAAACTCTTGAAACTCATGGTGGTTGTGAACCATTATCATTTCTTTATCTCTGCAGTGCCTTCTCTTGCTGCATCCAACTTTCAAGTTCTGGAAATACCATACCATTTAGCCCAGTCATCACAATTTCATGATTTTAGTATGATCTTCTTTGAATATGCCAACCTCTTACAAGATTTTCCCACATATTTTATTTTTATTTATATCTTCCTGTCCATTGAATTGCTTTTGGCTTATGACATATTTAATATTAAATGATGATAGCAATTAATTGATAACACCTGTTAAATATTATCATGCAATCTATTTGATTTATTGATGACTCTTTAAAGCAAATCTCTAAAAATAAAAGCTTTAGGTTTGGTTTTATCACCAAATACAAATCCACAGATACCACAGAAAGAAAACTCAATAAATATTTGTTAGATACAGATTTTAATGATTCAATTTTTCGCACCTTCAATGCTGCAACACGAGAAAATTTATAAAACTTATCATGAATAGAGTCAAATTATGTAATAAATAAAAAGTCAGAATCATGATTATTGTATAGTGTCAATCTATTACCATATATTTGGCATTATATGCTTTTAGGTTAAAATTATTAAATCTACCTTTGTGTTCTGCAGTTTGAATTCTTTCCATCCCGATTGTAGCTCCCTCCCTCACCACCTCCTGATCCCAACTCCTTCCTGATCCCATTTCCCACCCTCTCCTACTCCTCAGAAAGGGGAACCCTCCTCCACTAACATCTGACCTCAGCTTATCCAGTGTTATCTGTACTGCCTGGTTCCTCTTCCTCTGTAGCCTGGTAAATCTACCCTGCTAGGGAGAAGTGATCAACATTAGGAGGCCCAAGTTCAGGTCAGAAGTAGTCCCTACTCTCCAAACATGGGACCCACAAGGAGACTGTGCTACTACATCTGAGCAGAGGGTCTAGGTACACATCATTCATGGACGTTGGTTGGTGCATAAGTCTGCATTGTACTGTAGTTATCCTGTACTATGTGGCTAATATCTGCTTATGAGTAACTATATACCATGCATGTCTTTCTGGGTCTGGGTTACCTCACTCAGGATGATTGTCTCTAGTTCCATTTGCTTGCAAATTTCAAGATTTCCCTGTTTATGATAACTGAATAGTATTCCATTGTGTAAATGAACCATAGTTTCTTTATCCATTCTTCAGTTAAGGTACATCTAGATTGTTTCCAGATTCTGGCTATTAAGAACAAGGCTGCTATAAACATAACTGAGAAATGTCCTTGTATCGTGGAGCATATTTAGAGTACATGACCAGAAATGGTATGGCTGGGTCTTGAGGTAGACTTGTTCTCAATTTCCTGATATCACCAGGTTGATTTCCAAAGTGGATGTAGATGTTTGCACTCCTACTACCAATGGAGGCGTATTCCCCTTTCTCTGCACCCTCACCAGCAATGCTGTCACTTGAACTTTTGATCTTACCCATTCGGATATGTGTAAGATGGAATTTCAAAGTTGTTTTGATTTGCATTTCCATGATGACTAGGGATGTTGAACATTTCTTTAGTTGTTTCTCAGCCATTTGCTATTCATCTATCAAGAACTCTCTGTTTAGCTCTGTACCCCATTTTTAATTAGATTATTTGGTTTTGTGGTGTTTAATTTCTTGAGTTCTTTATATATTTTGGATATTAGCCCTTTGTCAGACATAGGTTGGTGAAGATATTCTCCCATTCGGTAGGCTGTTGTTTTGTTCTGTTGACTGTTTCCTTTGCCTTACAGAAGCTTTTCCGTTTCATGAGATCCCATTAATTATTGATTTTAGAGCCTGAGATGTTTGTGTTCTGTCCAGGAACTTGTCTGTTGTGTCAATGAGTTCTAGGCTCTTCTCCAATTTTTCTTCTAAAAGATTTAGATTGTCCAGCTTTTAAAATATATTTTATTAATTTATTCATATTACATCTCAATTGTTATTCCATCCCTTGTGTCCTCCTATTCCTCCCTCCCTCCCATTTTCCCCTTACTCCTCTCCCCTATGACTGTGACTGAGGGGGACCTCCTCCCCCTGTATATGCTCACGGGGCATCAAGTCTCTTTTTGGTAGCCTGCTATCCTTTCTCTGACTGCCTTCAGGCCTCCCCATGCAGGGAATGTGGTCAAATACAGGGTACCAGAGTTTATGTTAAAATCAGTCCCCACTCTCTACTAGCTATGGAGAATGTCCTGTCCATTGGCTAGATCTGGGTAGTGGATTGTTGCTTACTGCACTTATTGTCCATGGTTGGTGCCATAGTTTGAACAGAACCCCTGGGCCCAGATCTGCTTGTCATAGTGTTCTTCTTGTAGGTTTCTAGGACCCTCTGGATCCTTCTATTTACTCAATCTTCCATACTTCTGTCACCTAGGTTCCCAATAGGATGTCCTCATCTCTATCCTACTTTCCTGGTAAGTGAAGACTTTCATGGGACATGCCCCTTGGGCTAATGTCCAGATATAAGTGAGTATATACCATGTGATTCTTTCTGTTTCTGGGTTAACTCACTCCAGTTTTAAGTTGAGGTCTTTAATCCACTTGGACTTTAGTTTTGTGCATAGTGATAAGTATGGGTCTATTTATTTTTCTATATGTAGCCTTCCAGTTAGACCAACACCATTTGTTGAAGATGCTATCTTTTTTCCATTGTATGGATTTGGCTTCTTTGTCAAAAAAAAACCATTTCTTCAGTCATATCTTCTGTCTCTGATAGTCTTTGTTCCATCTCTTAAATTCTATTGGTAATGTTTCTGTCTGTAGATCCTGTCCTCTTCTCTTGGGTTTATATTTCCACAATTATCTCAGGTATGTTTTCTTCATAACTTCTATCTCCATTTTTTAGCTCTTGAAACCTTTTATTCACTTCCTTCTCCTGTTTGATTGTAGTTTCTTCAAGTGAATTTCTCAATTCTTTCATCTCTTTCTTTGTGTATTTCAGTTCTAGTTTGAGGGAATTAATATTCTTCCTTTAAGGCCTCTATCATTTTTATAACCTCAGATTTGAAATCCTCCTCCTGTGTGTTAGCTGTGATAGTATCTCCCGGACTTGTTATGGTGGTGGGACTGCTGGTTTCTGGTGTTATCAAATGGTCCTGGGTATTGTTGCTTGTGTTCTTAAGCAGACCTCTTCCTACTGTGATGTCTCTGGTTGGAGTATACGCCCAGTGCCAGCTTGGACCTTGGAACTTTCTGTGGGTTTGCTGGGTGACCTGAGGTCAGATCCCCTAGTGTTTCTCACTGTGATATTTACTCAATGGTGGAACCCACAGACACTGGTGATTTTGCAGTCCCCAGCCAGCTCTGTGCTGCGGGGAGTTTAAGGCCTGCCATTCAGCCAGATATGTGGCACTAGCGTTTGGAGGCTACGAGCCCGTTTCTATGGGGATCTGGATATTTGTGGTTTTCCCAGGTGGCCTAAGTCTGGTCTCAACCTTGCTCCACACAGTTTGCTCCCCCTTCAACTGTGAGTCACCAGTGTTGGTGGTTTGTGGTTTTCAGATTGGTCCTTAGGCTAATGAGTAGTCACAGCAGTAGTCACTGCTGATCAAACAAGGTGTGTGTTAGAAACAGCAATCTTGGATCCTCCATTTTTTTATTTTTATTTTCAATACAGAAGAATAAACTCATTAAAATTTTGTAATATTTGTAAGATTTTATCACTTAATTACTACTTTTTAAGTAAATAATACAATTTTATTTAATTTGAGACAAGATTTTTCTATGTATCCCTGGCTGGAATATGGTTTATTGTGTTACAACCCTGCACTTAAATCACAGAGATCATCCAATGTCTGCCTCCTAAGTTTAAGAGGGTGTCCCACTGTATCTTAGATTTTCTTCTTTAAACATTTTTATGCAGCAATCAATTTTCAGGATTAAAAAATTTAATAATAATATCATTATTATAAGAATTGAGGTTGATTTTTGTTTGTCTGAGAAAGAGGCAAGAGGAGAGAATCTCATTGTAAGTCAGGATATCTTTACAATGGTTGTTATATTTAATTTTTAATTTTAGCAGAATATTTGCCTTTGAGTGTTAGGCTTGGTAACCACAAAAGAACTGACACCATTGGGTCTTTATATAGTACACTGAGCATTCTTATAACTATTGAAGTAAAAATTTCTACTTATAGTTATGAAATTTAAAACATATGACTTCATCTTAAAAAATTTTTCCCCACCTTCCTTTTTTTTTCCCCCCATACTGCATGATCTACTTGAATCTATCATCTATATTTAATTTCAGCTACATTCTAGGATGCTCATCTCTCAACTCCTGCCCCGTCCCCATAATTAACTTGTAGAATTCTGACTTTGTACATGTACTGCATGTTTAAAACAAAACCGAACAACGTATGTGAAAACTGGACACATATATGATATGAGAACACTGTGTCTAATGCTTCCACTTTCCCAGCATCTGTGCCTAACTAGTCATTTACACTCCTTACCATGGCCATTCTGGCTAGGGTGACATAGAATATTAAAAGAGTTTTAATCTGAGTTTTCTTGATGGATAAGATTGCTGAAATTGTTTTTCTTTTTTTTTCTTTTTTTTTTTATTAATTTATTCTTGTTACATCTCAATGTTTATCCCATCCCTTGTATCCTCCCATCCCCCCCCCCCATTTACCCATTATTCCCCTCCCCTATGACTGTTCCTGAGGGGGATTATGTCCCCCTATATATTCTCATAGGGTATCAAGTCACTTCTTGGTTACCTGCTGTCCTTCCTCTGAGTGCCACCAGGTCTCCCCCTCCAGGGGACATGGTCAAATGTGAGGCACCATAGTATGTGAGAAAGTCATATCACACTCTCCACTCAATTGTGGAGAATATTCTGACCATTGGCTAGATCTGGGAAGGGGTTTAAAGTTTACCACCTGTATTGTCCTTGGCTGGTGCCTTAGTTTGAGCGGGACCCCTGGACCCAAATCTGCTTATCATATTGCTCTACTTGTAGATTTCTAGGACCCTCTGTATCCTTTTATTTTGCTATTCTCCCATGCGTCTCTCATTTGGAGTCCCAATAGGATGCCTTCCCCTCTGTCCCAGTTTCCTGGTAAGTGAAGGCTTTCGTGGGACATGCCCCTTGGGCTAGTATGCAGATATAAGTGAGTGTATACCATTTGATTCTTTCTGCTTCTGGGTTAACTCACTCATTATGATCATTTCTAGCTCAATCCATTTTGCCACATGCTGGCAAGGATGTGGGGAGAGAGGAACACTCCTTCATTGCTGGTGGGAATGCAAACTAGTACAGCCACTTTGGAAATCTATCTGGTGCTATCTCAGAAAAATGGGAATAGGGCTTCCTCAAGACCCAGCTATTCCACTCCTTGGAATATACCCAGAAGATGCTCCAGCACACAACAAGAAAATTTGCTCAACCATGTTCATAGCAGCCTTATTCATAATAGCCAGAACATGGAAACAGCCTAAGTGTCCCTCAGTAGAAGAGTGGATAAAGAAACTGTGGTACATATACACTATGGAATACTACTCAGCTATTAAAAACAAGGAATTGCTGAAATTTTTATATGTGTTTTACAAAACATTTTCATTTCTTATTCTGAGAATTCTCTGTTAATATCCATAGTTAAAATTTAAATTTGTTTGTTTTTCTGGTATTTGGAGTTCTTTGTGTATTGTAGACACTAACTTTCTATTTGATGAATAGGGCAGAGATATTTGTCAATTCTTTCGGCTCTGTTTTCACTCTATTGACAATTTCCTTTGCTATACAGAAGCTGTTCACTCTCATGAGATCATTTTTGTTGACTGTTGGGCTTATTTCTTGTACTACTAAAATCACATTCAGAAAATATTTTCCTGTATGAACAATGCTTCTCCATGGAGACATGGTTTATTACATAAAAATCTCAGAACCAGGCACAGGGTTACCTCCCTAAATTTTTAGACCAATGAATTTATATTATCTACCATAATTTCTGTAGGTCAGAAGTTTAAGTGTAGCTTAGCCAATATTTCTGGCTCAATATCTATAATGAAGTTGCAATCAAATTTCATAATCAAAGCTTTGAACCCTTGAGTGTTCCACAGGCAGATGATTTACTTTTACCCTTGTTTTTCTTGATTTCTGGTCACTTGCTCTGCTCTGCACCACATCTGGTCCCTGGGATGCTTCTCTTGGTGAAATAGTTGTCCAGGAAGGGATCTATGACCATGGAAGAACACCAAAGGAAGAAATCAACACATGATTTCTAACTTAATCTCAGAGGTGAGTTTTCTATCACACCATATTTTGTTATTAACTTAGTATCCTGGTGCAGGATGGGAGATGATTAAACGTAGTTGTGAAGACTAGGGCAGGGAAGGATGGGAAGTTGGCTTGAAGACCAGCTGTTACAGACTAAAAAGACAAAATAAAAGATAAAAAAGAACAGATACAAGTTTGTCAGAGCTACGGAGGGAAGCATGTCCTCTGCTGTCCCAAAGTTCATGTGGCCAAGTCCCAATTCCCATGTGATGGAATCTGGAGACACAGTCTGAGGTAAGAGATAAAAGTTAAGTGATATCACAAAGAAAGGCCCGTCCTTCACTAGAGCTTGTACCTTTAGAGAAAACTGAGACACCAAAATTGCCCTTCTGTAGCCTGAAGACACAATAAGGCGACCGGTGACCTGTAGGGCAGGAGAGCTCTCTGTGAACATTTGCTGCCTTGATCTAAGGGTGTCAGTCTGTAGACTGTAAAAAGGACACTTCTGTCATTTGAGCAACTCACCCTGGGGAATTTTAGTGTATCCTAAGTGCGTTAGTACAATAGAATATCAGAGAGAAAGGCCCAACCAGAGACAAATAAAGAACATGTTTTAAGAAGGAAAAGGTAAATAACCATGGTTTTGATGAATTCTGAAAATGGGTGAGACACTCACCTTCATTTGGAAAAAATAAAGAATTTAGATATAATTACTATTTTAGATTATTTGAAATTATAATTTTATCCTATAGTGTACCTGTTAGATTATTTAACAATAATTTGGCTTCACATATTTTATGTACTTATTTTTATTGTTCATGACCTAATATTCTACTAAATTTACATTCTGTTGTATAAATATACTGGCTTTTTTTTTTTCATTTTTTTCTGAAGCTCTACAATATTGTCAAATTTGCTGACTCTTGTCAGGGAGAAAGTAATAAAACTTTCTCTGCAGGTGTAAAATTCAATGAATATATTAGTTAGATTTTAATTATAAACAACAGGGTACTTTTGAAAATGAGATCTTATTAAGCTTATATAACATTCCATCATTTGATTAATTTTCAACTGATAAAATTAAAAGTTGCTAATTTGAAGCATTATAAAAGATCCAACCAGTATGGTTGAATATTTTAAACACTTTGATTTTCCTTAGATATAAGTAATTTTTCTTCTTATTGAAAGGCTATAGAAGAGTTCAGACCAAATGACTCGGCTAAATAGGAGGTCCAAGCTCTAACAGCTTGTGAACATGTTTAATGCTCTCTGCTAGCCAGTGAGAGAATGCGGTAACCTACCTCATTTGTTTTTACAGGTGGTTTTTTTTCTTATTTACATATCCCTTTACAATGTATTAAAAAATGACATCAGATCTTCTGGTTTCTCAGAAAACTCATTTCTAATTTTCCTCTAAATTTCATTTGAATGACCACGCCAGTATTTCCTTTTCCTAAATTCTAAACACATATGTTCTAAGCATGATGACATGATGTTGACATTTTTGTAGATTGTACTTATTTTACACGCTCCATTGAGTAATTTTTGTTACCATGTAGCATCACAGACAGTGCTTGCACAACCTGAATCGAACAGAACAGCCATTGAATTGGCTTTTGTTGTAAGCAAGGAATTCAGTTTACATGCAAGAGAGGGCTGTTGACCTAGCATATTCTTTTATATCAACCACTATAACTGAAAAAAGGCTTCAAAATACCGTTTTAAAAAACGCTTTGTATTTGTTCATAAAGCTTGAATTTGTTCACAAATCAGAGGCAAACAATTACTATCAACACCTGCACTTTGTTTTTTTTTTTTTTTTTTTTTTTTTTTTTTTATAACATATTTTTTTTTTATTAATTTATTCTTGTTACATCTCAATGTTTATCCCATCCCTTGTATCCTCCCATTCCTCCCCCCCCCCATTTTCCCATTATTCCCCTCCCCTATGACTGTTCCTGAGGGGGATTATGTCCCCCTATATATTCTCATAGGGTATCAAGTCTCTTCTTGGCTACTTGCTGTCCTTCCTCTGAGTGCCACCAGGTCTCCCCCTCCAGGGGACATGGCCAAATGTGAGGCACCAGAGTATGTGAGAGCTAGAAATGATCATAATGAGTGAGTTAACCCAGAAGCAGAAAGAATCAAATGGTATATACTCACTTATATCTGCATACTAGCCCAAGGGGCATGTCCCACGAAAGCCTTCACTTACCAGGAAACTGGGACAGAGGGGAAGGCATCCTATTGGGACTCTAAATGAGAGACACATGGGAGAACAGCAAAATAAAAGGATCCAGAGGGTCCTAGAAATCTACAAGTAGAACAATATGATAGGCAGATTTGGGCCCAGGGGTCCCGCTCAAACTAAGGCACCAGCCAAGGACAACACCTGCACTTTGCATTCATGTATATTCTGTGCTTTTTTTCTTACTGATAAGGAAGCAGGTTTGCTCCCTCCAGCACCACTAGGGAAACAAGATTAACACATTACTCTGTGGTTTCTTTTCAAAGTGTGTGTGTGTGTGTGTGTGTGTGTGTGTGTGTGTGTGTGTGTGTGTGTGTGTGTATGTCAGGTCTTGGCTTCTACTCTGCTTAAAGCAGGATCTTGCTATTCCACAACTGTGTACATCAGGTTAGCTGGCCTATGTGCTTCCAGGGATTCCCCTGTCTATTCCTGCTTATTCCTTCCATCTTGCCACAGGCATTTAGGATTACTGGTTGTGCTGCGTGTGGTTTTATGAGTTTTAGGGATTCAAACTCAGGACTTCAGGCTTTAATGGCAAGTGCTTCATCAATTGTTGCTCTGTGATCTTGAAAGGTCATGAAGCTACTTCACAATAGCTTTTTAAAATAACTTATAATAGTACTATTATTTAAAACTACCAAGTTTGGCTCATGCCAACATGGATCCAAGTGGTAAAAGAAGTGACCAATCAATTTGGATTATTTGCAACTCCAAATAAGTAGGTAAGTATCACAAAGCAGTTTACTTAAGGGATTTTTTTCTACTTAGCCAATTCAATAAACATCTCATATAGTTTATTATGGAGAACATACTGCAGAAAAGTTATAAAACATGAAAACGTCTAATCCTTCTAACATTTCTTAAGGATAAAATTAAAATAGGAATATCAGTTTCTTTGTATGGCACCTGGCTGTGGTACTCACATCTCAACTGTGATTAAAAAAAAAAAAACAATGCTTAAATCAAACAATCATACAAACAAACAAAACCAAACACAGTCCTTTCCTTTACCGTGTAAAACATACATGAGACTCTTTGTACTCTGTGAAAAGAGGATAAGTATAGTGTGCCTTACAATGTTGTTATAATTTTAGAAGTCTCAGGTGACGCCTAAGTATGCCTTACACATACTATCATTTTTCCTTAAAAGTTACTCTCATGTACTTTTTCTGGTATACACTGGTGTGTATGTACATATTCATCATACTCAAAAATGTATTTTCATCCATCAAGATATAATACAAAGTAGCAATGTGAAGTTCTAATAGTTTAATGAAGGGATCAGAGGAGTGAGAATGGGAAGACTATCAAGGAAGTAAGCCCCTAGTGCCTGGAACACTGAATCTCTGTGATGAGGAGTTTTGTTGTACTTCCTACATCCATTCTTTCTCATGGGTGGACTATTTATTATCTTTTCTGCGTAAGTTCCTTTTTGAATGTTCCCCAAGAACCCTGTGTTCCTGGCTTAATGTCTTAGTTAGATTTTTCCATGGTTCTGATAGAACACCATGGTTGAAAAAAAAATAGATGGGAAAATGTTTTATTTCATACTAATATTTATATTCTACTATCTAGAAAAATCAGACAAGGAACTCAACCAGGATCTTGGAGACAGGAACTAATGCAGAAGCCAAGAAGGAGTGATTTTCAAAGCTTATAACAACAGAACCGCCATCCCTGGATTGAAACTTTCCATAGAGAGCTGAGCAGTTCCACATCAGTCACTAATTTAAAAAATTAAGTTCAGACATTTTCACATTTTAATCTTATAAAGGCATTTCCTCAGTTGAGAGTCTCTCTTCCCAAATAGCTTTACCTTTCCCTAGTTGGCATACAACTAGCCAGCACATTTGACTCTCAGCAAAGCTATATTAGTAGATGGTGCTACTGATGAAATAGAAGACATATTCATTAAGGTTATGTGATGGGGACTTGCCTCAAAGAAGATAATGGGGTGTTAACTTGCCCTTCTCTTTGAAGCTAATGAGTTGAGATATTTTTCCCCCACCCTCCACTTCCCCATGAAGTGCATCAGTGTAATCAAGCTCTCTGCCATAGTTTCTTATATGTTGATGGTTGTAGATTAAAAACAAAACAAAACAGTAATTGAATGATAACTAACATAGAAACTCATACCAGAAATAGGGAACTGCCATTACTCACTATGTGGAAAAGCTCTAACTGCCTTTGGGAAGGTCTTGGCAGAGTCTCTTCTGCTTTGCTTTTGTAAGATGTATATACATCATTTACCTTTTGCTTTTCCCCAAAACTACAAAGAGAAACTCAACCTGAAAAAATAAATCCAAAGAGTTGTATTTTAGCTTTCTAGTTGTAGAACAATTGTGACTTTTCTAAGTTCTTCTTTACATCATTAGTCCTAAATCAGCGTATACAAATTAAGATACAATTCAAATTGCATAAAAATCATGTTTTAAGAAGTAGAGGAATTAGACTTGATTGATATATCAGAGGTTAAGAGATCTCTCTTCTCTTCTAGAGTGTCTGTGTTTAGTTCCGAGAACCCATATGGCAGCTTATAATTGCTTATAACTCCAGATCCAGAAAATATTGTCTTCTGACTTCTAAAAGCACCTGCACAGACATGACATGCACAGAAAGACACATACATAAAATACAAAAAAGAAACATAGAGACTAGCAGCAGGTAGTTGAAGTCCGTTTTGATGATTTATCCACATAACATAAAGGAGATATGCAGCCTGGGTGATTAGGAGTCAGCATGCTTGATGTGCAGCTTTCTGCCTGTTGTAGTTTCCTTTCCATTGTTGTGGTAAAGACAACTAAAACTTTATGTGGTAAGGGTTCATTTGGAATACATATCCTGACCTTAGCTCAGCACTGAGTGACCCCAAGGTGAAATCAAGTAAGCAGGGAGCTAGAGTTAGGAACTATAGCAGAACCTTGGGTAAAAGTTGCTTAATCCCCATGGCTTGTTCTGCTTGCTTTTTGTTATCATTGCTTTTTTTTAGTTGATTGTTTTGAGATTGAAGTTCTCATCATGCAGCTCTGAATGGCCTGGAACCCATTCTGTTGGACAGGCTATCCCTGAGTACATTGATTAGCTTCTGTCTCTTGAGTGCTGGGATTAAAGGCATGCACCACTATGGCCAGCTTTCAGATTATTTTTGTTCTATACTGGGCAGAACCAAGCATAGCAACATCCACAATGATCTGGGACCTCCCACATGAACCATAAATTAAGAAAATACTCACACTTGCTTGCCTACAGGCCAGGTTGAAGGAAGCATGTTCTCCATTGTGCTTCCTTCTTCCCAGATGATTCTAGTCTGCGTCAAATCAACAAAAGCTGACCAACACACTGCCTATTATCTTGTATTTCAATTCCTTTCAAATAAGCAGAAAACGGTCTTACACACAGATTTCTGCAAACTACAACTTTCCTATCAATAGCCACTTAGTTTTCCAAGACTCTTGTATTTTATAAAACTGACACCTTGCTACCGTCTTTCTTTTGAGTTCTGGAATTTAAGGTGAGTAGCCCTATCATAATTATTTTAACAGAACATTCGTAGTTTGTTCCTAAGAAAATGTTAGAACTGTTGGCACTAGAATGCCATAATAAACATCTGAGGACTGATGCCAGTGGGCACTCAGTTAAAGTGAAGCCAAGAAGGTCTTAGGTGGAAATGGACTATATATATATCAAGATTCCAGTTTTACTGTGGACTTGTGATATATGATCTAAATGATTACAACTGCTTACTATCTTGTTGATATTTATTAAACATATATTTGACTGAGGAAGAAATTCAGGTAGTAAAATTTAGAAAAGGAAAGGGCAGATTAAACAATGAAGCATCACCCTCCTCGTTGCTTCTCGGCTCAGACCATGTATTTGTAGCTTCTTCCCCACTAAGGCTGATGACAACAGCATTCACAAGTAATTTGTAGTGTTGAGGGAAAAAGTTAATGATTGAACTCAGATTTATCTTTAGAATAGACTAAAGTAAAGAAATATGTTATCACAAAGCATGTGACTTAAAGGAAGAAGCAAGGATTTCAATTATAGATCACGCAGGTTTGGTAATTGACAAAGCCTTTAAAATTGTTCTAATTGAACAGTTTCATTTAACACTGATGAAAATCACAACTCAAACAGTTGGCTTGTCCAGAAATCCACACAGAGTGAACAGGGACTGCAGAACGGTAGCTTCACAAGTCCATGACACTGAGAACAGACTTTTCTTTTGCTAACTTAATGAAGGGCAACAGAAAGTAGGCATTGTGGGTTTTTAAAAGCTATTTGTGACAGAATCTATATGAAATATAATAACAGAAGGACGTTGTAAGTAATAAGTTTTTAATAGATTTTACTTCTTCCTCTTTAACAGGGAGAGATAGTTGTGATACAGAAAAAGGATGTTCCTGTTCACCATATAATCCAGACCTTTTGTTGCTCTCTTTGTCCGTCTCTCTCTCTCTCTCTCTCTCTCTCTCTCTCTCTCTCTCTCTCTCTCTCTCTCTCCCCCCCCACAGGGAGTCCCTCCTTCTCTCCCTATGCTTCTACAATAAATCTTTTTTAAAATAAAAAAAAATTTTTTTTAAATTAATTTAGTCTTGTTACATCCCTTGTATCCTCCCATTCTTCCCTCGCCCCCCCCCCCATTTTCCCATTATTCCCCTCCCCTATGACTGTTCCTGAGGGGGATTACCTCCCCCTGCATATGCTCATAGGGTATCAAGTCTCTTCTTGGTAACCTGCTGTCCTTCCTCTGAGTGCCACCAGGTCTCCCTCTCCAGGGGACATAGTCAAATGTGAGGCACCAGAGTACATGAGAAAGTCATATCACACTCTCCACTCAACTGTGGAGACTGTTCTGATCATTGGCTAGATCTGGGTAGGGGTTTAAAGTTTACCACCTGTATTGTCCTTGGCTGGTGCCTTAGTTTGAGCGGGACCCCTGGGCCCAAATCTGCCTATCATAATGTTCTACTTGTAGGTTTCTAGGACCCTCTGGATGCTTCTACTTTGCTATTCTCCCATGCGTCTCTCATTTAGAGTCCCAGTAGGATGCCTTCCCCTCTGTCCCAGTTTTCTGGTAAGTGAAGGCTTTCGTGGGACATGCCCCTTGGGCTAGTATGCAGATATAAGTGAGTATATACCATTTGAGTCTTTCTGCTTCTGGGTTAACTCACTCATTATGATCGTTTCTAGCTCAATCCATTTATCCACAAATTTTGGGAATTCCTTGTTTTTAATAGCTGAGTAGTATTCCATAGTGTATATGTACCACAGTTTCTTTATCCATTCTTCTACTGATGGACACTTAGGCTGTTTCCATGTTCTGGCTATTATGAATAAGGCTGCTATGAACATGGTTGAGCAAATTTTTTGCAAATCTTGTACCATGTTTGTTGTGTAGCACATATTTAACACGGAGCACATTCTTTTCGCCTGTAGCCTGGCCGAAGAAGCCTCACCAGAGGGAAATGATCAAAAGACTGGCATGAAAGTCCATGTCAAAGACAGTCCCATTCCCCTTACTAGGGGACCAACATGAAGCCTGGGCTATGTACTGCCTACATCTGTGTAGAAGGCCCAGGCATGGCCCATGGTGGGTGCACTAGTTCTGTAAGCCTCCATGGTCCCTAGTTAGTTGGCCCTGTGTGTTTTCTGGTGGAGCTTCTCTCATCTCCCTTCTATCTTTCCATTAATTTTAAATTTATTTCAGTTTTCTTTCATGTTTTGACTAAGCTAAGGAAATAAAGCAAATACAGAAAGAACAAGAGTTATTAAGAACTTTCTATAATGTAAAATTGATACAATCACATTTGTTTTCCAAAATATTTGGTAGCATTTATGTTAAGCACAGTGTGTATAATTTGAGAATGAACGATTTTCACAATTATTTTTTAAAACTAAGAGTAGTATTGAGCCACTCTCTTTGTCCTCAGTTCCATATGGAAGAGTAAAATATGCAGTCTGTTTTCAGTACAGTTTCATTTGCATTTCATTACACTTTTAACCCTCAGTTTTTATTCTTTTAGAGGCTATTATAAGGGGCAGTAATGGTACCTAATATATTACATCCAGCACTTAGGGCATCAGGAAGATCATGGGGCTCCTTCCTGTGTCTAAACGTGACAAGGTGAGATAACTCAAGCTACTTGAACTTCTCTAATTTTCCTGGTATGAAGCATGAAGACCAAGTCAATAAAAAAAAGTTTAAATGATGTCTCTTTAGAGATCTGTGTATACATAAATATACATTGTAAAAAGTGTGTTAATTAATATCTACCATACAATAAAAAGAAAACTCAAAAGTATGAGGCAAGGTGTAACACAGGATCTCAGTAATGCAATCCAGAAACTATGCAGTCATGGCTGAATTATTCTCAGGACATCATTCCAGGCAATATGGGCTGTTAATGCTGAGAGGAAGGAGAAATATACTCTAACATTCAGTAGAAATTCTCTTCTATAACTAAAGGTAATTTTATTTGGCTTAGCCTTTTGTGGATCTTTGGAGCTGGCAAGCTGCTAGTATCATATTTTACTTGATATTTCTTCTGTTAGATATTGCCTATAACTTTGGAAACTTATTTCAAAATTACCTTTAGGCTTCAGTGGACTATCTGTTAAATAATCCATATTTCTTCATAATTATGCTTTAAGTAAAAATTTGCAATATATAAAATTAATATAATGGGAAATCTTTTAGGCATGTTTAAATAGCACAGTTAAATCCATGGTGTCTCCTCTGTTATGACTCCAAATCAATTTTAGGCTTATTTGAATCTAGGCAGGCTTTTCTCATCTCAAGTACGTGTGGTTCTTTCTTGATATAATGTGATCTAGCTATGTAAGTCTATCTTTTTTTCCTGAAAGCAGCATGATTCGATTCTGCTCAGATATATTAATATTGTCATTGCAAATAATTCACTTGGCAGGGACAAAAAGTTCACATGTCAATGTGATTAGAAAAGAGGGTGAGACACGGGGATAAGTGAAAGAGGCGTTTAGGAATTAATCAAGATAAGAGTACTGGCACCTCATATTTTATCAAAACAAAGCACAAGGTAGAAGCATTATGGACTTTTCCTTTGCTGTATTGCTCTTCTACTGTACTTTGTAATTAGTTGGTAGGTCATTTATTTAATCAATTCTATCTCAAGTTAAAATAGTAGTAGAATGTTGCTTTTATCTGTTTTCTCTTCTAACCATGAACTTTGAGTATGTCTATTGATGACGCCAGAATAGGCATACATAAATAAAATCTTGTCAGGAGATCAGCATTAAAGAATGGGTAAAAGAAGACTATCTTGCTGACAAGCACTTCTAATGTACATATAATTGAAGTAAACACTATTGAAGTTACTTAAGGATCTCCTCTTTCCTAGCAGTCAGTGGTATGCACTGTTGTGTTTGTAGGACTGGTAGATCTGACAAGCCAGTTTCTCTGACTCCTTCATGTTGAAGATGTGGTTTGAAGTGGTCACTCCATAGTAATGCAACTAACCCTCCACCTGTCTTTTGTAGCTATGCATATTGTTAGCATTTGCCTGTCAGGACATGTAAATATGATCGTAAAAGTGTTTCAGACATTTGGATCTATGTAAACTTAACTTCCTGCTCATTACCTTCCTCCCACCCTACCTATATTGGCATTTAGCTATCTATAGTCACATTTTCTGTGAATCTATAGTATATCACAGAGCTACTTATACCAACAGGTCTTCTATTTATGTAGTCAATGATAAAATTGTATTTTTCAAATGGCTTACCACTTTGCCAAATGGTGAGCTTTCAAATTGCTCTTCAAAGGAAGAAGGGGTTTGGTGTATAACAACAGGCATGTGGAGTAAACCACTACAGAGCTGTAAATTTTCTTTGCTTCCCCCCTAGCAGGCTGTGGCATGTGTTCTCTGCAAAAAGCAATACCTCTCTTCTCAATACATTTACAGGATAGAGTGAAATCAAGGAAATATATGATTTTATTTAAAATAGGTCACCTTGACACTGAAAATGGGTAAATGTAAGGATAATTTACAGAAATTTCAATGTAGAAAACAGAGAATACTTAATATTAAACATTTTGGTGCCAGCTCCTAAACAAAAGAATACAGAAAAAATATCCTTGCGTTTTGCTCTTAGTTTTTTTGATTATTTGACTGAGTAAATTTTATAGAAATTAACATAGGTTAAAGAGGTCCACTTTCAACCAATTACTGAATGCTGCTAAGAAGCTATAAAACATAATGAAAGAAACAAAAGCAAATGAATATAAATCTACCTATATCAGTTATATTGATATTTAGCTATAGCCACATATTTGTGACTCTATAATATATTACATAGCTGTTTCTAAAAAGCCACAGGTCTTCTGTTTATCTAGCTAAAAACACAATAGCAAATTTCAACTGGCAACCACTTTACCTTGCCAAATGGTGAGCTTTCAAACAACACTCCAATGAAGTGGAAGTGCCATATCCTTTCTTCATGTTTCCATTAAAAACAGAGAACTTGGTTGATTAAATGTCTGCTTATGTCATAGCTATAAGATTATCATGCATAATATTTATCATAAAAGCACATAATTGCTTATAGAAATGTTTCCCTCAACATAGAGAATCAATGCTTTATATTAAGGTTCAGCGATATCTAGGAAGATTCGTTGGAATCAGAAAAATACTTAGGAAAAACCTATAATTTCATGGAACTTTGCAATTAACAATGGTAATTAAACTAAATATTTGATGTTTTCCTAAATTTGCCATCAATCATATCACATGCACTTTCAACACATGTAAGCAGTGAGTCCATAACCTGGAGATGCACTTTCAATTCATGACACTTATCGAGCTTTATAAATATATTTTATATGAATAAATAAACATAACACTTTTAAAGTTTGCATAATACATGTATTAACAAGACCTCCTTTTAAAAGTGCAAAGTATTTATAATAAACTCACATGCCACAAAAATCCACCCAGAGGGGATGGGTTTCTGGAGCCTACTGTGAACAACAGAAGCATCACGGCCATTGCTCAGAGCAACCAACATCCTCAGCTTCCACTTTTCAGAAGCTTCAATTCTTCCTAAGGATATATATGGCGTCCAGTTGAGATGTGAAATTCCTATCTCTTTTGTCACCTGGGAAACATGAACAAATATTTTTAAAGTCCAGAAGGAAACTCCAGTGCGTGCCATATTCATGGAAAGCTATTCTTATTTCTCCAAATGATCTTCATTGATTTAAATAATGAAATTAGCAGGATGTAAAAATTATGAATCCAGTCGGATAAGTATATTGTCTTGTATTAAGTTTTTATTTTTTGAGGGGTCATTTGTTTGGCTATTTTATTTTACTCTTTCAGTAAACAACTTAATTTTACTAAATGATATGGATTAACACATATAAAAATTAACCGTATTTCTAATCATAGCTTCTTGAAAGGCAGTGTTTGGAATTGCAGATTAGAAGCAGGCCTAAGAATCCTCATGATGCATATGCACTCACACTCAGGCAGCCTTACTAACCTACTTTTCCATATGCTTCTCTGAATGATTGTTTCTTACCACATGCACTGAATGACTGTGCTGATTAAATTCTGTGATCTTTTCTCCGCGTCTAATTCATCTTGTCAGGTATGGAAGACCAATGGCTTCATTTGAAAGAGAAAAACCCACAGAAGCAAACAAAAATAATATAAAAAAAAAATCTAGGCTTTGTTCCTTGACCTTTAATTCTAAGAAATACCAACACACCCAGCCGCGCTAGTGGTGATTACTGATAGTTAATTTCTGTTAGAAAGGGGGAAGGGGTTTTAAGCATGAAAACGAGGCTCAGCTTCAGAGTGATGGCCGTTTTCTCCTCTGCTAGAGAAAGGCCTTCGAGGTCTCTGTCAGATTCCCACGCACAGCTGTGAAGTTTCTCTGAAACGAGGTGGTTTATCTCACAAATCTGTGCAAAGCTCCGGTGAATAATTTATAGCAGGCATGAAGTGACAAGTTAAACACGCCCATTTTGTCTAAAACGCCACGACAGCATCTGGATAGAGCCACACTGCAGGGTGTGGGGAGCCAGTTGATGAGAACCCGGGTATGTCTAGAAGAGACCATGGTGCTATAAAGAAAATGAAATGTAATGAGATCCCCTTTCATGCATAATTCATAGGTGGAAACATGACTGCATAAAAAGCCATGGATTTTAACAAGGCAAGTCTGCAATCATGCACATTATCTTCCCAGAGGAACTTTATATAATATTGGTCAAAAAGCAGAGAATTCTGCATACCAGTACAAAATAAAGCTGACAGGTTTTCAAATGCAGTAGAATCTACTTTAATATACATTGCCAGCAAAAGAAACAATTTCTATTCACCCCGCCCAATATAGCTTAGCTAAAAATTTACTTTAAAACATTTGCTATCTCTATGTCAAGAAGGTAAAAAGAAAATAGAAGCCTCCTATCAATATACAGATATGGATTGCTCATGACGTACTGACGGACTGTTTTGGAGTTAGGGTAAACTGGACTTGGCAGTCATTTTCACTCCTCTGGCAACAGAAGTTAGAAATGTAGGCTGTTAAAGAGACTTCAAAATGATAACACTTTGATAATTGTCAACATAAAATTTAATTTGCTTGTGTTGTAAGAACAAATGTTCTAATTACGCTTTCAAAACCCCTCTCGGACCTAGCCCAAGCCTGGTTTCGTAGTGTGTTACATGTGCAGCTTTTAGTTGACGGATTATAGAAAAATGTTGATTAAAGCTTTGAGTCTCTTACACTTACCACCAAGTCCTTAGAGGCTTAAAGTATTGGCAGGTGGGTCTGGGGTCTTGAAACAGCCCATAGACTGAGCAGGTTATAGTCCAAGATATATAATATCAATTAATTAAAGAAGGGGCCATGAATTTACAGGATAGCAGAGGGCAGTATAAGGAAGTATATGGAGGGGAGAAGGGAAGGGAAAATACTGTAATTATGTTATAATACTAGTGTAATCTTTAAAAAACAAATACATAAACGAAGAAAAAATGGGTTAGGAATTCAGAAGAATGAAGAACAAGTCAGAAGTCTGCAAAATGTACAAGCTGAAACTCTGTGTGTGGTGACTTCCTCTGGGAACATCAATGCCTGAGAGCCAAGCAAGGCAGCCACATTGATTCTAGTGACACCTCAGTGTTTCTGACCTTTGATTGAAAATGGGTGATGATGAATCTGTTATTCACAGAATAACTGTCTATCTTAAAGTACGTGGTTTTTTGCATGTATTTATTTATTTGTTGGTTTGTTTTTCGTGTATGTGTGTGTGTGTATATATATATAGGTACCTGTGTATTCATGTGTGAATACTAATGCACCATGGTGCATATGTAGAGGATTAGAGGAAACCTTCAGGAATCAAATTCAACAAGTGGGTTTAACAGATGGTACTCAAGTTGCGAAGCTTGACAGCAAGCCCTTTTACTGCTGAGCTATCTTGAATGCCTCACCTTTTAAGATCCACAGTTCGAAAGACAGAACTTCTGTAAAGGAAGCTCAGGTTACAGGGCCTTGAGATATATATAAACCTAATCTAGATTAATGAAATTGTTTTCCTCTGTTTGCTATACCTCAAAAGTGCTTCAGATTTTGACACCGAAGAAATGTAGGGTTTGGTTTTCTTTTTATGATTTAATATCTGAATTGAGGATTAAGTTTGTGCCACAAAACAGATGGAAAACCTAATTTAAAAAACACAAACAAAAGAAACAGATATGGTCACTGAAGTCTCTTGTTCCCTTTTGTTTATTTGTCTGTGTTTTGTTTTGTTTGGACCCATAGTATTTAAAGATGCAGCAAGAAATTCAGGGCCTGACTTCAGCCATTGGCATGCTTACTTCTTCATAGTGATTTGATATAATAGGGTTTTAGCACTGTTCTGCTTTTAAAAGGTGTCTACTGAAGCTGAGGGAATGGCCATGAGTCAAGTGCTCGCCATCAAATGGAAGGGAGGAACGGAATACGGATCTCCAGCATCTTTGCAAAATTCAGTACAGCAACGCGAAATAAAACTCCAGCTCCGAGGGTCAGAAAAGGCTTCTATGTGGGCTCTCACTCCAGCCAGGCTGGACGAGCTCGGCAAGCTCCAGGCTCAGCGAAAGACTGTCTCAAAATAAATGAGTGCAGAGAAGTGACTGGGGAAGATATTCAGATGATGAACTCTGACCTTTTTCTCCCAAATAATTAAGAAAACAGAGAGAGAGAGAGAGAGAGAGAGAGAGAGAGAGAGAGAGAGAGAGAGAGAGAGAGAGAGAGGAGACGAGAGAGGAGAGAGAGAGAGAGAGAGAGAGAGAGAGAGAATGGGGGGGGGGGAGATCTATCTACCACTCATTATCTCCCACACAGCTAACTAGCACAGGGCTGTCTCTGTCAACATCATGATCTTTCCAGCAGTTTGCAGCTTTTTTTAAACCCTAAAGATTTTAACATTTTGCTGCTACCTTGCTTGCTCTGGAATAAAGCTGAGAAAAGACCATTCAGTGTAACATGTTGGCCCTGCTCCCATTGGCTTTAAGATGAGAACAGGTGATCAGCATCTGTTTCCTCTACCTGACAGATGGGCCCTTCTGTCTCCTCTTGCCACTTCAGTACACTGCTGAGAAATTTGCTGCATTGGAGAGTCAATTTCAAGTTCAGAAAGAGTTTGTTTGCTTGTACACCTGTGTTCTAAGGGAAGTGCTCTGCTGCGTATGGCAGCTGGATCACTGGCTGAATTCTTTAGCATATATAAAAATGTAAAGTGCCTGAAATGGGAATCAAATGATAACATTATTAGAATTCCCCCTTGGGGTCAGATGAGCTACACAGCTGCATTAGGAAGCCGTGCTTGGGTACAGCTTCTGTACCCTGAATTTGTTTCCTGCTTGTTTCCCTGCCTATGAAAGCAATGCACACATAAAACATGATATAAAGAACCAAGCATATTTGAAATGAAGATGTGACCGAACAGGACATGAATTATAAATCTTATATAGATAGAGCTTTATGAATGACAATAAAGCCTAGATCAAATTCCTCTAAATACTACATTTCTTCTACAACCACCAACAGCCATAAAATTTCCTTCAATGTGTCCTGCAATTTGAAAGAACCAAGTCATGAACATAGCGCACATAATTTTAACTTTTAATCAAAGGAAATTTAGTTTTATCATCACCGTCTGATACTCATTAACCATCCTGTACACGGCAGAACACGGGTACTGCTGTGACTTCATCTCTGCCTCTCCACTAGGCTCATGCTTTATCATTCTCCCATCATACCATTTCAAGAGCTCTGATCACAGGACAGTACAAAAATGATGACTCTACATCATTACTTGTTTGCTTTGAACAAAGGTTGTATAGGTGCTCACAGCTAGAAAATTAAGGATATGTACATATGTATGTATGCATATTATTTGGGTGAGTGATTTGTCTGCATGGATGTCTGCTAACCACGTCTGTTCCTGGTGCTCCAGAATCCAGAAAAGACTATTATATTCCCTGAAACTGGAATCACAGATGGAGTTACATGTGAGCCACAATGTGGGTGCCTGGAGTTAAAACTGGGACTTCTGCAAGAACAGTCAATGTTATTAACCACTGAACCATATATCCAACCCCTTAGACTTGTATTTTAATTGTCTCCGTTATGAAAAACCAGTTGGAAAAAAGAAAACCTTTCAGGTTTCAATGCTCTCATCAAATGATTTTTTAAAAATTGAGATGACCTTTTGGACGTAGCATGGGAAGCAAACGTAACTGGCAGCCAGGATGCACTCTGTAGTTTTATTCAAATTCATTTTCTGATTAGATCATGTCATTAGACTAGAAAATTCTGTTGTGGTAGTGACAGCATAAAAAACTTCTGTGTTGATTAAAACATTTACCTGAACTTGTAGGTTTGGCAAAATGACTGCCACAGGTGACATCATTGTCATTGAGAAGGTTGAGTAAGTAAGCAGGCAGTGGTCGCACAAGCCTTTAATCCCAGCACTCGGGAGTAGAGGCAGATAGATATAGAGAAACCCTGTATTGAAAAAGAGAGAGAGAGAGAGAAACAGACAGACAGAAAGAGAGAGAGAGGGGGAGGAGAGAGGAGAGAGAGAGAGAGAGAGAGAGAGAGAGAGAGAGAGAGAGAGAGGAGAGAGAGAGAGAGAGAGGAGAGAGAGAGAGAGAGAGAGAGGAATTTGCCAGACACACAATTTCTAGGAGTCTCTGCAAATGGTCCCTTGGTATCACGTGGTCTCCTGGAGAAAGGATTACACCCTGGGGGAAAAAAAAGGAACTTTCTTTTAATAGAACTCTTTTCTTTTAAAAGAAACGAGGTGAGGTTCTATCCAGAGAAGCTTTAATCTGGAATTTAATTTAGATGAACAGGTGGCCACCCTGTTATTTTGTTTAGAAACACTTTTACAGCATGCGTTGCTTCCATTTGCGATTGGTCGTCAGTGTTTTGTGTTGGAACCCTGCATGGTTCAGACCTACTTATCAGCGTGTAAAGCTGCCCACCATGGTTCCAGTCTCCTAAGGCAAAACGAAGCCAGGGCTTACTGTGCTTTACTCTTTTGACGAGATGCTAGTTTTGTGCCTAGCCTGCTTGAGCACAGTTTCCTGGGAGGCTGGAAAGGATTGGCACTGTCGTCATCTCCCATAATGTTGCCTACATAGCTGATTACTAAAAACAGACAGGTGGCCAATTTTCATACATGTTTATCCTTCTCCCTTCTGCTCATTAGGTACCTGTTATTAGCATGAACTAAACGGAAACCACTTCTAACGTATTTGTGGTACCTCGAAATGGGATAGTAGAATGTCCAGGTTCATGCATGATGAATATTAATAATAATTATGATAGATAGAAGGCTGAGATTATTTCTTGAGGTATTTAGTACTTCTGCATTTCCTGTTCTTTGCAAGGCTTGGAAAAATAGGCTTGGCTTATCTTTCAGTTTACAAGATTCAAATTGGGAAGTGAAAATTGAGGGGCTGAACAATGGCTGCTTTTTGGAGGACCAGGAGTAAGATCCAGGTGCCTCTGTGGTGGCTCACAACCATTTATTACTTCTGTTTCAGGAATCCCAGCATTCTCTTCTGTCCTCCACAGACTTCAGACACACACATACACACACATACATTCAGGAAAAATGTTCCATATGTAAACTGAAGACATATTTTTAAGTGCGTAAATTTTAAGAGAGTGCAATGTGACTACCTGTTTGAAGTTCTGAAGGGGTGACATCTGTCATTTTTCTTGTAGATAAAGAAGACTATACTGTGCCTAGCCTCTTTTCTACCACAGTGACTTTTCTGACTTAGATTTCTAGTCACTTCCTGGGCCTGTCTCTGATTAATTGCACCTCTGGGGAGCCAGGTTTACCTAAATAATAAACCACTGCTTCTACTCCTAGGTCCCTTATGCCCTCAAAAGGATAAAACATTTTGTCAGGAGTGGACTTGACATGTTTGTCCTAAGCATTCAAAGCTGGTCTCACAGGCTACAAATAAAGCCATGTAAAGAAAAAAAACAAAAAAACAAAAAAACCAACATAGAGATCTTAGTTTTATTCAAAACCTTGGCTCCCATAACTGGGCTTTGTGCTGTTCGGTTTGGAAGTCAGGACTCAGAAGCTTCTGGACTCTGTGAGCATTTGCATCTGGCACTTTCACCACTGCTGGTGTGTGGAACCTTTGGATCAAGATGAACCGGAGTGCAGCCATTTGGTTTATTTTAAGATGTCAGATGACTTTTTTTTGGACACAAACTGATATTTACTTAGCTGCTTCCTCAGATCAAGGGCTTTCCCCTTTCTTACTCATGTATGCTTAAACATGCGGAATTCTAATCTGTGAGGGAAAAACAAGGCCATTGTTGACTGTTCAAGAAAAATAAAAATTATGATTTAGAATGCAGAGAATTAATGGGAATGGCAGATTGCATGCACTTCTCATTGTGCAATTATCCTGTGCTGAAACAGAAGCCCTCATCTGAAAACAAATTGGCCACTTGCTAGCTAGAAATAGAACAAGAAACTCATTAAATACTTAGGGGATTGAACATTGTACTTCTGCTCATATTTTATGTTTGTCTAAAATGTGTTAGGTTGTGAAATAAAAAAATTTGTTTTTCAAAATGTAATTCTTGAGATTGATGTAGAATTAAGGATGTGATTCCCATAATATATGAGTTTAGACAGCTTTGCAAGTAGTACAGTACATTAAAAAAACTTTGAGATTTATACGCCATACCCCCACCCCTGAACTAAAAATGTCACCACTAGTGGATGGATAAGCAAACAGGTCTGTCTGCAGAGTAAAGAAATGATGCCTGCTGTTAATATTGCAAACTGCTGACGAATTCGCTGACATGGTTGGCTCTCCATACCATATGCTCAACCAAAGAGACAGAAATGCACAAATGGTCAGATTTTATACTAACTAGTAGAATATGACAAAACAGACTCATAGATTCAAAAAGCAGGTTTGGATTTGTCTTAGTTCAGATGGGAGTAAAGAACAGTGAGTGACCTGAGAAAATATTTTCTATGTCATATAGATCTTGAGTAGTGGTTATGACATTATGTAACTGTGTACTAATTAATAGACCTATTCTTAATTTTGGTACAGTTTATTCTATATGATATTGTTTTAAAAATAAAAGAGTCCCCACAAATGAATTTGGAGTTATGTGATACACTGAAAACATATTCATATACTTTTATTAATACAAATAAATATTGTAGACTTGTTGATATTTCTGTTCTCCAATCATTGATGCATCTACTCACAAAGCTACATCATCAGATGTGAAAAGCAAAGTTGTTTTGGACAGAAATAAAGGGGCATCTATTGAGAATCGTTTTGCCTACAAGTAAAGTCCCTTCAAACTTTGAGTCCGCATGTGCTCATGAACACACACACACACACACACACACACACACACACACACAGAGTATCTTGTTTACAAATTTATCCTCAAACACTTCATATGCAAAAGGTTTGCATGTGAGAGTTAGAAAACACTGTCATGTATCCATAGATGAGGAACCCTATAATCTAAGATGAGACCCTCTCATATCCCTAAGCATACAACAATGTATGTGAATGATATTTTCAGAAGTGGTGACTAGGTCTGAATGGAACCACAGTAAAAGAAGGAACCTGCAAGATGTAGGCCCCAAGATATCAGTGACAATGTCAGACAGCAGCCTCAGAAGTGTTCGTGATACATTTCCAAGCTCTCCATTCTGCGTGCCCAGGTGTGTGAAACGTATTTGACTTTCTTGAAGATATATTTCCTCAAAACCTCATATAAAATGACAAAATTACTGCAATGCAACAAATGAGAGATTCAGTGCTCAGGGCAGAAATAGGAGATGCGTCTACCAAGGTTGCCTGCCTGCATGTGGAAACACACACTTGGTCCTGGTGGCATGTGGATGAAATTGGTAACATTGGTTGTTGGTGGACATTTTGCTTGATTTACATTCAGAATCTTAGATGCATCAAGATAAGAAAAATGTTTTCTTCAAGGTAGTCAAATACAAATAGCCAAACCACTGAGAACATAAACTTTATATAATTCCAGATTATGTAATGGTTCTTCTTGTTATAGGTAGGTTATTGTATATATGTGTAATAACATAAATGTATATGTTTGTATTAAACTTAATAAAAATGTTTAATAAAAAAATAACCAAGAATAAGTTTAATGTATGGAAAAGTGTTCATGCTACTGAGTGACTTAAAACCACAGTTGTTTATCCTTAAATGAAGACCTATTGGGAATATATAACCAGTTTGGCAGGTTATCAGAACCGCTTAAAAAGAAATACAAATAAAAATTAAGATAAAAAAACCAAAGTTTCTCTCTAATTGAAACTGTGAGGGTGGCTTCATGAAACTCATGTTAAAGATACTGACTACATGCTTGCATGAGATGAGTGTGTGCGTGCGTGTGTGTGTGTGTGTGTGTGTGTGTGTGTGTGCGTACGGTTGGCCAGGCAGATGAATTGAGATGCCGTGTAGATTTTACAAAGTACGCATCACACTGACTCTCTAACAGAGCATTCCAGACAATGTCAAAAGCAAATTATAATTGGAAATAAATAAATCTTTAGATATTATTGACATTTCCTCTAGATGTGAAATAAACACAAGTATTCGGTATTATTTAACCTTATAAAATGTTCTGAAAATCCAGTGCTAAAATTATGCTGCTTTGAATACAAATTTTAAAAACTTATTTAGAAATAAAACTGCAAAAAATGAAATCTGTGAACTAGCATCCTCATCATACACATTTCTACAAAAAGTAAAAGTAGCTTCAGAAATTAACCTCATTGCCTGACATGGTCACGGCAAAATGTAGGACACTGCTCCAAAATTTATCAAGAGATGTTCACTAAGTAGCTGCTTGTTTCCTGCTTTAAAATCTTCCGGAGTGAACATCAGGAAGGGTCCAACTACACAGCCCTCACAGCTTTATGCTTTGCTCTGGCTTCGCACTGATTAGCCCTCCTCTATTGGTCAGTCTTCCTCAGTAGGAGCGTTGAGGAGCTGAGGCATCAGTGGCTTAGTAAATCACCAACTGAACATGAAGGTGTTATCCCCATCGCTGAGCATCAGTGACATGTAAAAGTGGAATAAGCATCAACGGTCACAAACGCAATTAAAATACTGCAAGATCTTGACCTAGGTTTGTGCTTCCGGGTGTCCCTAGTATCACCTGCTGCTAGAGAGGCCAAATGAGCCCTCAGTGCATTACAATCTATTACTTCTACCACTGTGAGTTTTTTTTTTTTTTCTGCAAGAAAATTAATAGGAGTAAATGATTTCTATTTTTATTATGGTTTAGAAAGCTAATATATCTGCCGAAATGCACTTATTTAAATAGAAAGCAGGTACATGTAAAATAAGCCAAAAGGGCCTGACAAAGCCTTTGATTTAAGAAAAAGCTGACCCTGTACTAGAGGTTAAGGTTTAAAAAAGTAATATTATTAGAATGATGGCTATTTTAATTATTTGGAGAAAAATTTGCCTCTGTAGATGATTAAATTTAGTCTATAAAATTTCAGAGTGTCAGGACTTTTAGTTTTTTAGGTGAGCTGTGATAGTAATGGTTTCTTTTGCTGTGGGCTGTCCTAGCTGAGAGGGTACTGGATCTGTGGAACTAGTATTTGAAGTTGCTGGAGATACTTAGCAGAAAGATGCCCTCCATTTCCACCCCACACCACAATGACTAGCCTTCAGCCTGATCTTTGGTTTATTTATATCCACCCGTCTGCAGAAGCCTGTAAAGGGTCGTTGTTCCTCACTATGTTAGAGCAGATGTGTGAACACGGGAGGAGAGATGCCAAAGCACTGTGTTTATTATCTGATGTTGAAGATAATCCAGAGAGGCAAATGGCCAGTGTCTAAGCTCAGAAGCTTAAGATAAATATTTCAGACACTCATTTCTTGTTGATTGCCAAATAAACAACAGAATCTCTGCTTTTGAGCACTTAGTTCATTGTTGGCAAAAGATTTCTTGAAAAGAATAATTTCCCTGACACTGTAGGCACTTTAGAACAATGAGATGATCCTACAATAAAAGCAAAAAAATAGTATGTATATATAAATAATGGTAATAGTAATAAAACCCTAACAAAGTAATATTAGAGTTTCATTGACCAGTAAGTTCAGGCCAGGTTCTTACCAAAACACAGCTATCACTTATGCAATTTACAGACAAAATTGTAAATTTTTTCATTAAACCCAGTAAATACACTAACCCCAAATAATTTTTTACTGCAAAAGGACTCAATTTTTATAACCAAATGAGTGACTAGAATATGCCTCTAAGAAAGAGTGTGCTCAGTCAATCACTGGTTCAAACTGTTATTTTTGTTTTCAAAGAGATTGATTGACTGATGATTGGCTAATTGATTGAGTAGTTATGACAATCATATTTACTTTTACATTTAAATCTGTTAACAGGAATGGTCTAGCTGGTGAAAATTTCAAAATGTTGGAAAGTAATCAAGAATGATTCTGAAAAGTGCAATGTCTAAATCTGTCAAAACATGACAGTACTTTAAACACTACTATTAAAACAAAAATTGTTTGAAATTCTTAAAGGATTGAAGCTTTAATGTCATTATGTCAGTTTCCTTCAAGCAGTAGAAAGAAAGTAGTACAAATTATTTTAGGAAGCTGGGTACAGTGGCACATGCCTTTTATCCCAGCACTTGGGAGGCAGAGGCAGGCAGATCTCTAAGAGTTCAAGGCCAGTCTGGTCTAAAAATTGAGATCCAGGACAGCCAGGGCTACACACAGAGAGACCCTGTCTCAGGAAAAAGAAAAGAAAAGATTAGTTCAAAACACTATTTTAGGAAAATGTTCACAGTCAGGTGATAGTCCCAAAACTGATACTAAGAATAGATAATTGTAATCAGTGCTCCAACGAGTGAAACCCTGCAGTAGCATTTCAATACTCCACCTCACACCCCAGTTAGGTTAACAGTGTACGTGTGTGTGTGTGTGTGTGTGTGTGTGTGTGTGTGTGTGTGTGTGTATGAGAGAGAGAGAAAGAGAGAGAGAAAGAGAGAAGGGGGGCAAAAGCAACGGAAAAAGGATATCACAAATAAAGATGAAAAAAAAAAAAAAGAGCTTAAAGGCAAATTAGCAAAGCAAAGGACCTGAGAAGACACTGTCAATATTCAGAGTACTTGCCATTCCAGAAGACCAACTACTCATATTATTTTATGTTTACAGATTTTTGCCACCAAGTTATAAAAAAAATATTTTATTATGGAAAATTTGAGTGATATTTGTACAATTTTGGTCAACTTTAAATTATAAAAGTACTGTGTATCCCATAAACTTCTGCTTCTTGTCAGTCACACACAGAGTGCTCCACAGCTCTAAGTGCCCTAACAGGGAAAAAAACGCTGATAGGCTAAAGAAGACTCTGAAATAAAAATGATATGTTTTACAGCTGACACTTTGGAATCTTCCTTGCTTTTACAAAAATAGATTAGCTCTGCCTTTTTTTCATTGTTTCGAAAAGTTTATTAGTTTTGCACACCTGAACATGTAAGTATATGAAGTAAAGATGAAAAACTACACACAGTTCAATTAAAACATTTTGGTAATAAACATGAAATACTGAGTCAAATTTAATCTAGTCTGTGGGGGTCAATGTCATAAGAAAATTTGTTACTTAATCTGCTAATTAAAAGTAAAATAAAGTAAATGTAAATGAAATAAGACTAGATAAAGTAATTGAGAACAAAAGTGACATATTTTATGATGTGTGACCAAGGAGCTCTGTACAAATGACTTTCTTCCCCTTTGGTGGGGGTGTTGTTTATTTCACAAATGGTCTTCTGGGACACATTAATCTTCCAATCATAGGACTTGCTCAGAGGGTGAGGGAACATATAGACCTGTCTGTCCATTCTCTTACGTCCTAGAGCACTACTACTTTATCTAAGGAATGTCTTGCAGATTATTTGCATGTGCAAATCCTTCTTTTCATTTCATGCAAAGAAGCATTTATGCTGGAACAAAAGCAATACCATTTGGATTGTCTGCTTGCCTGCTCTGCTCACTAAGCATGTGTTTATATTCCAGTGTACACACACGGACCACAAATACATACTCACAAGCACTCAGGCACACACACACACACACACACACACACACACACACACACACACACACACACACTCAAGCACACAGGTACCCGCACACATACATGCACATAAACACACATGAACATACATGCATGCGTACATGCATACATTTACACATAGGCACATGCATTACACAGTGATACATATATGCTCTATATAGTATTACTTTTCTTTAGATGAGGAATTTGAGCAGACATCTATTTTGGTGCCTGTGGAAGTTCTGGAACCAGTCTTCTCTAGACAGTAACAGACAGTTGTGTAAACAGTCAAAATACTTAAAAGAAGGGGAAAGTCTTTGTTATTTAGCTAAATGAAAGGTCCATTGTGTACCCGTAGTGACTTTCAAATGACATCGGAAATTTACAATAAAATGAAAAATTTTTTAAAGTAAATACAAAAATCCTTACAAATTCCAGGTGAAAAAATGATTCAGTATATTCTGTATGTAATCCAGTTGGAATTTCTAAGACATTGGATGTACGTACATTTCCAAGGTGTCTAGTCTTAGTCAGTTAAGTATGGCAACCTTTATAAGTAGTTCAGTTGAGACTTAACTTACCTAGGAGTTTTCTCAAGTACCTCATCAGTACTAGCAATCATAAAATCGCATTGTGGTGTATGTGCAACTGACTTAAAATTTAAGGAAGAGAAACAATGTGCAAAAATTTAAAGTATATTTAATGTCCACAAGATTCAAAATTAAAGGTGGTGAATTAGGTGATAAAAGATAACACTAACAAGGTATAAACACAGATGTGGGGAGTTTGATTTACATTACTCCAGTTTCCTCTAAGGGGTTTGATTTAAAGACTTATCAGAATATGTGCATATAAGAATGAATACCTCAGAATTTTTTACTATACATTCTCAACAGACATTTATAATAATTTAATGTTGCTTTAGTGGCTTTATAGTGTTCTCCATTTTAAAAATGCAATGGCATACATGCCTAAAATATAAGACATTGCTCCCAATACAACCCCCAAAATTTTATTTTTGCAAAATAGTATATGACATCTTTCCTGAGCCATTTTGACTCCTTAGGGTAAAGCAAATGTCATAAATGTCTTCCTTGCCTTGGGTTAGTGAATATTCAAGATGCACAAATCACTGCAAGATTCATTGTAATTTGCAAATTTAATCCTTCAATATATCCTAAATGACAGTTGGAAAAATACACATAGTGACGCTTCTTTAACAACACTTGCTGAGCCCAAATAAGCTGCCACTGTCCGAAGCACTATAATTAGAATGTGTTAGCAGCTCTGGACCTAGCATCCTGGGCCTGTGTGCCAGTGCACTACTGGCACATTTTATTATTGGTTTTAGTATGCATAAATTGTCATCAATTTTGTGAATGCATTGATTTAATGATAAAGATGGAGATTCCAATATAGACATATTTAACATAAACATGTTCAGCTATTTTGATTCTGTTTCCTGTTGTTTGAAACTGATTAAAATTATGAATGTTTATTACAGGATCCTTTTTAGACAGTATTCAGTAGATGATCTGGTGACAGTCTCTGTTCCTTATTTTGGTTCTGTTAGGATCCTCTTCTTAATTTTTTTTTTTTTTTTAATAACCATAGCGTATCTTAGCTATTACTATGGCGTTTTGGAACAACGTTGTTTTCTTTCCCTTCATCTTCCCCATTCCTCTTATTCCCACTCCCTCACTTTAATCTTTATTCCAAGATGTCTTTCCTCCTTCATGTCCCAAGTGTCCTTTTGCCCACCTGTATTCCATCTTTCAGGACAATATCATCAGGCTTCTTAGCTGTACATCTGGTTTCTGTGTTGGAGTCTTTCTTTGGTGACCAGTCTCTATTGTTGTATGGACACTCTTCTTCCACGTCCTGTGATCGGGAGAGAAAGAAATCACAGATTATTTGAATCAGTACTTCCATTCTCACATATTCAATCATTCACATTTAAATGAAATCATAAAGAAGATCAGGAATAAGGGGTAACTATTGAGATTATTTTTTAAACAAAATCATACCAGAGTTGTTTCTGTCTTGAGCTTAATAATTATCTATACTGATTAGATCCAGGAAATAATCCATAGGACTAAAATTGAGTCCTGCACTTGTTAAAGCCTTGGAAAATATTAATATAGAACAAGAAGGTCTTTATCTGTCAATTCCTTAATTTTTTTTTATTTCTTCTATTTTTGGAATGGTATAATTTCCTATAGGAGTTAAACTGATTTCTTTCTTTCATTATTGCATTCCAGGGAAAACAGTAGACAATTTATGGAACCCAATTAATACAATTTTTTTCTTCTCTCCAAAAAATTATGAAAATTAAGTCTGCCTCAACTCTACATAAAGAACCAGAGGGAACTAAGGAATGCTGACAGTTGGAGATGTAGTCTGCTCTAGGGAAGAGTACACCAATTGAATATCCAATATCAAATGGGCAACTCTGAAAACGTGCATACAAGTAACATTACAGAGACCAAGCAGGTTATATGCAGTAGGCTATATTTGCATGCATATATACTTATATGTATATCCGTGCAATAACAATTAATGCAAAAAGAGATCATGAATTTGAAAGAGAGTGAGGAGGAGTTTTGAGGGAGGAAAAGGAAGAGAGAAATGCTATAGTTAAATCTACAAATTGATGAAGAACAAAAAATGTAAAGCTGGATAGCTCTCCTACCTAGTGTAAATGAGGAAAAAGGTTGCCACACTGCTGGCATTAATTATAAATGGTGACTATGTATGCTAGGTTCAAATAAAGAATATCGAGGGAAAAAAAAAAAAACAAAACAAAATAGAATACTTGATGGTGTGTGAATCTAATTTTAAGTTAACTACTATATTCTCTTTCTTCTCCCTAAACCCATTTCTCCTCTCTTCCTTACAGTTTGACCTCATCAGGATGATCAGAGAAGCATGCTGATTGATGCACATCACAAGTGAGATGTCCCTATAAATAGCAAGGTAATATGAGGAACTCACTTCTAAACTACTTAAGAATCTTATTCATTAACAACAGCTGCTCAGTAGTAATTTATTAGTTTAATCTAAAAAGAAAATTGAGGGTCAATCTAAAATTTTCTTCATCTGAAAATAAAAAAAAAATAAAAGCTTTTCTCCAATAAACTCATTTTTACAATCACAGAAAGACAAAAAGATTACCCATTAGGAGACTCTGATACATAGGCTAAAGCCAGAAGTCACTGGCCCAAAACAGTTCTGAAATTTAGCAGATAATAGGCTGGCAGTTACGCCAGTGGGGTTTAAGAGAGTGTCTCAAAAATCTTGTGAATCTGTCTACCAGCTCCTGGTTCTGTTTCATGGTTGATTTTTTTTTTCCAAGAAAAAATAGCTCATGTGCATCTTAGAAGTATACAAGAACAACTTCCTGCTATAGATGTTTTGAGAATCAAATGGTAACTTTTTTATTCTTTAAGTCCTATTCCTCTTTCCCTCCAAGTTGTTAGTGTTTCCTATTGTGCAATTCTCTTAAGAATATCTCCAGGTTTGAAGATAAAGAGTATCAAATTAAATGAATTAAGTCAATCTCACACAAAGATAACACATTTTTTTCATTTGTGGATCCTAGATTTTTTGGACATTTTTAAACATAAATTGTTAAAATAACATGCCTGAGTGTTCCTTGAACTTAGAAGGGAAGTTATCTGGCAGAGAAAGGGCCCTCATGGGAGTTTCTGGCAGAAAGAGGAGGATAGTAGATAAGAGGACATTCTCAAAGTTCACTATACACATGTACAAAAATGCGTTTAAGAAAGCCAGCACAAGCCGGGCGTGGTGGCGCACGCCTTTAATCCCAGCACTCAGTAGGCAGAGGCAGGTGGATCGCTGTGAGTTCGAGGCCAGCCTGGTCTACAAAGTGAGTCAAGGACAGCCAAGGCTAGAGTCAAGGACAGCCAAGGCTACACAGAGAAACCCTGTCTCGAAAAACCAAAAAAAGAAAAAAAAACAGCACATCTGGAACGGGTAGTGCACACCATTAATCCCAGCAGTGGAGAGGCAGAGGCAGACAGATCTCTAAGTTTGAGGTCAATGTAGTCAACAGAGAGAGTTTAAGGATAACCAGGGCATTTACATAGAGATACACTGTCTCAGGAAAAAAAGAAAGAATGAATGAATGAAAGAAAGAAAGAAAGAAAGCAGCATGGCACACAATGAGAATGTGGGAATGGAAACAAGTCGTTGGATCATCTATGAATTTCATCTCTTTTCTTAAGTGAAGGTCACATTTGAAAATGCCTTAAAGATGAGCATTATAAACGTCATGTTTCCAAGGATGTGTTTTGAGCTTTTCATGCTTGAAAACCCTGACTTAGCTCAAGCCCTATCTTAGATCTCTCTGAGGACCTGACATGCTTTACGCAGCTGTACACTTGGCCCAGTCATTATCATATTGTATTTATTCTTTTGCTCAAAGTATCAATCCTTCATTCTCATGTATTTCCTCAGCTAGTAATACTGGAACTTTCTGACTTCTCTATCAAGTTCATTTGTGTGTGACACTTTTTCCTTTAGCCAATCAATTATATCTCATATTTTAAGTGGATTGTTTATTACTATTCAGAAAACATTTAAAAGTGCATGGGTACATTTTCTTTCTCAATCAGATTATTACTTATCATATCACCATAGGAAGCAATGTTGCTAATTTTTTCCTTTTTTAATTAATTTATTCAGATTACATCTAAATTTTTATCCCCTTGCTTGTCTTTTCCCATTTCTCCCTCCCTTCCTTTTTCACTCTGTTCCCATCCCCTAGGTCTGTGACAGAAGGAGACCCTCTCCCCCACTATATGGTTATAGCCTATCAAATCTCATCTTGGTAGCCTTCCTATTCTTTCTCTGAGTGCTACCAGGCCTCTCCATGAGGCCGAGAAGCTTCTGTAAGGCAGAAGACATTGTTAACAGAACAAAGTGACCATATGTGTGTGGATTCATTTCTGGGTCTGCGATTCGATTCCAGCCTACAGACTGGGAAAAGATCTTGGCCAACCCTACATGTGACAAAGGTCTAATATCCAAAATATATAAAGAGCTCAAGAAATTAAATATCACCAAACCAAATAACGTAATTAAGAAATTGGGGGACTTCTTCCCCTTTATATGCTCATAGGGTATTGAGTCTCTTCTTAGTAGCCTGCTATCCTTCCTCTGAGTGCCACCAGGTCTCCCCATTCAGGGGACATGGTCAAATATGAGGCACCAGAGTATGTGTGAAAATTATACCCCACTCTCTACTCAACTGTGGAGAATGTTCTGTCCATTGGCTAGATCTGGGTAGAGGTTTGAAGTTTACGGCCTGTATTGTCCTTGGCTAGTTTGAGCGGGACTCTTGGGCTCAAATCTGCCTATTAAATTGTTCTTCTTGGAGGTTTCTAGAACCCTTTGGATCCTTCTACTTTGCTATTCTCCCATGCTTCTCTCATCTAGAGTCCCACCCAATAGGATGTCCTCCCCTCTGTTCCAGTTTCCTGGTAAATGAAGACTTCCATGGGACATGCCCCTTGTCACAGTCATAGGGGAGGGGAGTAAGGGGAAAATGGGAGAGAGGGAGCAATGAGAGAATACAACAGATGGGATAATTATTGAGATGTAATGAGAATAAATTAATAAAATAAAATTTTAAAAAGACTATAGTTCTCACATGCCTCTGGCTGTCGCCAAGAGTTCTGACCATTGCTCTCATCAGTTTGTTCTCCTGGGCAAAACCAAAAGCAAAGGGCAAACACAATCACATTAACTTTTGGAGAAGATGCACATATTCTACCTTGTTGTTATAACTAGGACATTCATCTTTACAGCAGCCTAAAGTATAAGCAATGTCTCCATGTTCTGGCAGATTATAAGTTGGAAACAATAAATTGTGATTGTGTGCACATAAAAAAAAAAAAAAGAAATTGAGCTCAGAATTAAACAGAAAATTCTCAACAGGGGAACATCTAATGGCTGAGAAACACTTAAATAAATGCTCACCATCCTTAGTCATCAGAGAAATGCAAATAAAAATGACTCTGAGATTCCATCTTACACCCATCCGAATGGCTAAGATAAAAAACTCAAGTGACACTACATGCTGGTGAGGATGTGGAGAAAGGGGAACACTCTTTCATTGTTGGTGAGAGTGCAAACTTGTACAATCACTTTGGAAAACAATCTGGAGCTTTCTCAGAATACTGGGAATAGGGCTACCTCAAGACCCAGCTATATCACTCCCTGGAATATTACTAAATTTTTGCTTGCTACATTGAAAGGATTCCATGATGTGTAGTTTCCAGTAGTTTTCTACGTTCTCTGTCACCTCAGCAAAAATAGCGTTATACAGAAGCGCCTCAGATGCTTTAAGCTTTGACTGTCACTCCCCTCAGGTCCATGGGATTCCCACCATGCCCCCATTTTGAAGTCACTTAAAATGTCAGAATACCTAATGATATCACACATTAAATCCTGCATTAGTGACCCATCACTGAATAGCAGTTACTCAGTAATATACTAGACTAGAGACAATAAAGCTTTCTCAAGTTTTAAAACATGCATGTCAGCAATTGTGGAGTAGCTAACTCAGCAGGTCCTGTTTCAAGAACATTACACTTGAACTTTTATCACCTGCTGCTGGGGCAAAAAAATATCAAACTAAAACAAACAAACAAAAACCCCAAAACTCTATTGCCCTGAAGTGAGGCATTACTTTGGGTTTTCTGAAAACAACCTCAAAGGAACAAGTTTTGAGTCACTATGGTGTTATGCTTTACCCTTAGGAAGTGCCAGAGCAGAAGCTTCCGAAATTGTAAGCAGGTAAAAGTGAGTTACTTTATAGTATAGCAAAAATTCCTTTACCAAAAATCATAGACTAATTAAATAGATGAGTATATAAGCAATGTCAAGGATGATTACATTATTGGGATTGTTAGCCTGGGAGTTCACATGCATGGACCCACAATTCTTACATTGCTTTCACTGTCCTTGGCTACCCACTAGAATTAAGCAGTAAAATGCTAGTGATGTGTGCCCTAGAGGAAAACTCACTATTGTTATTCTGCAAAGTGAAAATTGCAATCAACTGCCTGCTAATGTCATCTTGCTATACCCATATGTGAGTTTGTTGCTCAACCCTTATCAGAAAAGCTTCTTAGAGTACATGGTGAGACCCTCGACTAGACAGTATGCAGAGGATGCAAGAATTAGGAACACTCAGCCCTAAATGAAATGTCTTCATCACATTGTTACCCCAAGGCTCAGGGTTCTATGCAGACTAGAGACAGAGATTTTAAGTGCCAGACTTGGTAAACTACTCCAAGGAAACAGAATTTTCCTACAGAGGGATGCTATGCATATGAAATCACAGAAACTATGGTGTTGCACATAAAATCTACACCTGTTCAAACCAGCCAAAGGCACAGCAGAAAGAGGAGTAGGTACGTGGTCACAGATAACCACGGAGTTATTTAGAACTATCAGCTGTTTGGAGGAGAAAACCAGATATCATCAGTGGAGTGATATTGTGATATTAACCATACTTCAGAGCAAGCGTCAGGCTCAGGAATAATTAGCCGACACAATAACGATACTATTTTCTTCTCTTGGTTTTCATTTGGTTTTTGTTTATTTGTTTGTTTTTTGGAACTAGAGAAAAAACATGATGTTTAGTGAGTAGTGAGGAGTGTCTGTCCTAGTGGTATTGTTATGCCCAAAATATATTGTATGAAAAAATTTAAAGTATAAATTTGAACAGATCTTATTGTTGAAGACCGCATATGCCTGAGCCACAGATTATGCAGAAATCAAGCTGTTATGGACCTGACAGCTTCATGCTTACTGCTTAGCTTTTATAGTGATAGAAGGTCCTAAGAACGTTACCTGTGTAGTAAAGTAATCATTGGTATTTCCATCTGTAAACACTGTTAGCTACCATAAGAACCTGCTTCGCAAGAATTGTCCACTAGTGCAACAGTGATATGGATGTGATGGGAATAACCAACAACCTTTGTACTTATTCTTTTTCATTTCATAATATAGAAAAATACATGGCACAGTTTTCAGGGCTGAGAGTCTGTGGCTAAACGCACCATAGACCTTTAGGAAGGGCGTACTCTGCTAATGGACAGAGTGTTAAACCAACTCCTAATGGCTTCTTGTTGTACACATAGATTAGTGAATCTCTGAAATTGATCAGAGTAGCTTATTTTTGCAGTCAATAGCAATTAACACAGAGACTCACACATAGTCAAGGAATAAATGACTATGGCATGCACACACTTAAATGGGACATCCATTTCACATATTGCTCCTCCCCAAGCTAATTATGGAGGAGGAAGTGAAAAGTGGGTGACTACAAAGAATGTATGAACTCACAGCAGCTGTGGCACCATGCACAAGACCTGTCCAAGCTAGAACCAGATGAAAATTCCTAGGCAGCCTTAAAGCAACTCAGTGGGTTTTAAAAAATAGGAACACAAACTTGGGTAGTATGAGATGACGGTTGGGACTAAATGAAGGAGGGGAATAAATATGCTCAAAATAAAATATATGATATTCTTTTAAAAATGATAAAAAGAAAAGGATCAATATAGCCTCATTTTACAGGGTCCCTTCTTGATTCACTAAGATCCTCTCTTTTCCATAGGAAGCACCAATTTAAAACACCAATCCTAGGAGATAGAGATCCCCGAGGGCAACCATTGGCTCTTCTATGAAAGAATATATGCCGAAAGAAAAAAATTAATGGGTGCTTGACCTGCTATAGGGAAAATAAAGGTTCTGCTACCCACAGCCAAGAATGGCCAAAAGGAATCATTATTTTCCACGTTATAATAGATTAACAATGGCAATAGAATATATGATTTATTCATTTTCATCATATTAAAAATTTTGACTTTTCAGTATCCTTCATGAAATCTAATTATATAACTCATTCATAATTTATTTCATTTTTGTTTAAGCCATCTTATTTTATTTCTTTTCAATTTATAATTACAATTGTTTAAATTAATAGAATTAGACTACGTAGTGCCCTAGGGAGAAAGTTAACTTATCCCTTTATAGGTATTTTATGATATCTTCGAAGTCTATAACAATAATTCTGCATTATTTTTAACAGATTCTTTGAAAAATTAAAAATAAAAAATTTATTTGCAAAATTTTAGAATTTTACCTTTTGCTGTAAGGTTGCTAAAGCCAAACAAAGTTATGGAATAATAAAACTTGGGAGAGCATTAACTGATCATTGACTCTAACACAACTGAAAGCACTTAGCCAAAACTTTTAGAAATGGGCAAGATAAGGGAGGGTAAAGTACACGTGTACAGAATAGAGGTCATTCAGAACAGAGGGATGCAGTGCATACATCAGGATCAGGCTTTCAGGGGAATCTTGCTGAAATCTTTGTTCTGTAGGTGTTGTGAGCTTTTATGTTTTTATAACACTTTGTCTTTAAGGTCATTAGTGTTTAAAACTGAATAACAAGAAAAGTGAGGAGAGAAGGAAGAGGAATTAAAATACTACCGTGTTTATCTGACCTGTAAAATAAATAACCATTTTTCTTAATAAAACATTTTTTGTATGATAACTCACTTGGACTCACTGGCTTTCTACTGTTACTGCAAGACAATTCTCTCTTATCTTGTAGTTTCTGTGGAAGAATGGGTGTTTGTGACCTACATACTCATTCCAGAAGTGTCTCCCATGTCTTCCATTACATATTTAAACAGCAACAGATTGAGATTTCTTATATAGAACAGAGCTATTAGATTTTAGGGCATAGTCTGAAAAACAATAGATAGAAGCTATGTATACGAAGACCATCATTATAGGATCATTTCCTTTTTTAAAATATATTTTATTAATTTATTCATATTACATCTCAATTGCTATCCCATCCCTTGTATCCTCCCATTCCTCCCTCCCTCCCATTTTCCCCTTACTCCCCTCCCCTATGACTGTGACTGAGGGGGACCTCCTCCCCCTGTATATGCTCATAGGGTACCAAGTCTCTTCTTGGTAGCCTACTATCCTTTCTCTGAGGGCCACCAGGTCTCCCCATCCAGGGGACGTGGTCAAATATGGGCCACCAGAGTTCATGTGAAAGTCAGACCCCACTCTCCATTCAACTGTGGAGAATGTAGGATTATATTCTTATGGGATGAGGGTGGATAGGAGAACACAGAATCTTCTAGACATAACTGGACTATTGTGCCCATGAGTTCACATTATCTGCAGTTTCCTGCATAAGACCTTCCCAGGATCATGGCAATGAACACTATCACGTAGATAGGGAGTCAGAGCTCCTGTCCCTAGCTGAGGAACTAGTATCAGTTATAGTTTCCGTAAAGTTGTGGCCCCTGGTAGGTAGACAACACTCCAGTGGATGGCCCTTTACCCCTATATATATAGGCCATATGAACTCGTCATTGTGAGGTATTTTTTTAAAAAAGCAAAGGAAAGGGGATAGGAGATTTGTAGCACTTCAGAAAAAAAGGCAGTGAGTGGGAGATGACTTGATGAGGAAGAATGTGGATGAAGGCAATCAAAATACATTGCAATAAATTTCAATGAATTAATAAAAATATTAAGAACAGGTGCCAAACATTTCTAGTCAATTATTCACGTGTAGCTGACTTATTTGACATGTAGATAAAGACCATGTTCTTCATGATGGCAGTGAAGCTTTGGGTTGAAAACACCTAGGAGGAAAACAGAGTTGGAAGGTTACTAAACACCTTCTCAATACCTCAGGTTGACATTAAATGAAATACATACATAGGAAGTTATAGGCAGAAATTATGGGAAAATGTACAAGAAGTTTCAGAACTCAAAAAAAAAAAAAATTACCCAGTTTCAAATGTTTGAATTGTTGGTTTCAGCAGGTTTTGAAAGATGGACTACCTTTAAAGATCTTGGAAATGTCAGTTTTCCTTGGATTAGTGTCCAAGAAGGGATCTTAAGGTTCAGAAAAACTGCAATTCTAGAGTAAGTAACTTTTGTTAAACTTAATCCTTCACAATGAGAAGGTGCAAAAGACATGCTCTTCACTAATCCGTTAAAATGCAAAATGACGAGATGGTACCAGCACGTTTGAAGAGCGTTTCTGTCGTCTTTGTCTCTGTGCCAGACCTGAGGACTGGAGATGCTCTGTTGATGAAGAAAATGAAATGAGTTAATTGAGCCCTGAAATCACAGTGACCAGGTGGCAGCACTGAATCAACAAAAGCAAGATAAACATATTCCTCCTTGTGGGCAGAATAAGCAAAGCGATGCTTGACCCACAATAGTCAGCACAGGCAAAATAGGTTTTAGATGTCACGTCTGATATGAACCTTTGGTTCTGGCTGATCCATCAGTGTTTCCTGGCATGAAACATTTAAGGAATTTACTGCACTACTGTTTGATCTGTAAAAGCAGAAAATTTCTCAAACAAATTGAAGAAAGGCTACAACTGATTGTGGCAAAGCGGAATCTTAGCCTGTGAACCCATTTCTGGAATTGAGCCAGTTTGCAGAACCAGAGAACCTCTGGAATGAAGGAATGGCCAGCTTCCTCCAAGGAATGATGTTGATAAAAAATTACCTAAAATTTTACTGTTAGCCTTTCTCCTGGCTGTCCCCAAAGGGGCCTATGGCCATTTACAAAGATGATTGCAGACTGGGGAAAAGGTAATAATGAGACTTCTGGGGCCCTTCTAGATGCTGGTTCTGAAATGACAATGGTTCTAGAAGACTCCAAGAAACATGACAGTCCTCCATTTAAATTAGGAGGTGAGGTAATTCATGAGGTTTTGGCTGAATTCAGTCTCACACTAGGTCCAGGGCTTCCCCAAAGTCATTCTGTATCATTTCTTTAGTTGCAGAATTGAAAATTGTGATACATAGAAGTTGGCAGGATTCTCACTTGGTTCTTTGGTCTGTGGACTGAGGCCTATTGTGGTTGGAGAGGCTAAACATGAACCATTAGTATTGTTTCAGCCAGGTAAAACAGTGACTCAAAAGTAGTATTCCATCCCCAGAGAAACTGCAGACATTGTTCTGCTATCAACAGCTTGAAAGATGCAAAGGGTGCTTCCCACTATATTTCACTTTAACTCTCCTATCTGGCCAGTGCAGAAGAGAGATGGATCCTGGAGAATGACAGCTGACTATTGTAAACTCAATCAGGTAGTGACTCTGATTGCAGCTGCTGTATAAGATATAATGTTCTTACTTGAGCAGATTAACACATCGCCTGGTACATGGTTGGCAAGTATCAATCTAGCAAATGTCTTTTTCTCAGGACCTCTCCATAAGGCCTATAGGAAGCAATTATCTTTCAGTTGGCAAGGCCAGCAGTATACCTTTAGGGTTTTACCTCAAATGCATATTAACTCTCCAGCCCTGGGTCATTACTTAAAAGAGACTTTGTTTATCTTTTCCACAAAATATCACATTGGGTCATGATATTGACAACATTATGCTGCCTGGACCAAGTGAGCCCAGTACCAGTCCAAGGTAGCATTCACTTTGGACTGGTGATAGTAACATAGATTCACCTCAGAGGGTGGGAAATAAATCCAACCAAAATTCAAGAGCATTTTAACTCAGTAAAACTCTTAAGAGGCCAGCAGTGTGAGGCATACAGAGATATTCTTTCTAAGGTAAAGTGTAAGTTATAGCACTTTGCCCCTCAGACTACCAAAAAAAAAAAAAAAAAAAAAAAAATTAGTGATCCTATTTGGACTCCAGAGACAGCACATTCTTCACTCAGGTGTGTCACTCCATCCCATATACCTTATGACTTGGAATGATGTTAGCTATGTATAGGGTCTGGATTAGGAGAAGGCTCTTCAGCGGGTCCAGGCTGTTGTGTAGGCTGATCTACGACTTTCAGCCATATAATCCAGCAGACACGATGATACCTTGAGGTGTTAGTGGCAGATAGGGAAGCCCTAGAGGTGAACTACAGAAGAGACTGGGGATTTTGGAGCAACACTCTAGCATCATCTACAGACAACTATTCTCCCTGTGAGAGGCAGATTTTTCCTTCTATCAAGCCTCAGTGGAAACTCAACATTGGACAATGGGCCAACCATTTGTCACGTGACTTGAGCTGCTCAGCATCAGGTAAGTGTTATCTGACAAAACAAATCGTGAAGTAGGATTGCACAGCAGCAAATGGAAGGGATATACACATGATTGTTCCTGAGAAGGTCCTTAAGGAACAAGCAAGTTACATGATGAAGTTGTCCAAATATCTATGGTTTCTACTCACAGTACAATGCCATGTGTACCTACAGCCTCATGAGATGTTCGTTATGATCAGGTGAAGCGAGTATTTGTGCTGGCCATTTTTGGTTACTAACTTGATTATATATGGTAATAACAGAAGCCCAAGGATCTGGGATTCTGAGAGACTTTTCCATGATTTGATAATTTGGAGCAGAGAGAACCATTCTAAATCCAGATCATTTGAGATATGAAGACCTACCATCAATCTAGGTCACACCTCCAGATGGCAGCCTACATAAAGTCCAGGAAGGAGTGAAGCATTTGCTCTTTGCCTCTTGCCCTAATTTTCACTAGTAAGGTCATTTCTTCACTTGTATTACAGACAACTTCTTTAGGACCTCAGTATACTGAAGACCATCTGGTACATCCAGAGTCTGGGACTAAATGACTATTGGATTCTAGGACATCACATGGGGAGACAGTCCTTGTTGGTATAATCAGACCACAGCCCGTAAGCCAATATATATATTCTATCCATTTGAATGAATGGGTTGAAGACCTAAGCCATTGATCGACCGTATTTCACTAATTGTTTTGGATGCTTACTATGGCAGTGTTTCTCAACCTGCAGGCCACAACTCATTTAGGACTCACCTAATATATATCCTGTATATCAGACTTTTAGAGAAAAATTCATAATAATAGCAAAAATACATTATGAAGTAAAAACTAAAATAATTTCATGGTTGGGGATGATCACAACACGAGGAGCTGTATTAAAACTGTGCTAGAGCATCAGGTATGTTGAAAACCTCTGACCTACAGCCTAAGGAATTACCTTGCTTCTTCACTGATGCTTATACTGCTTCCTTCCCTAAAATTTCCCACAAGGCCATGAGAACTGTTCCAGCATCACAGATAAACACTTTTGTGTCTTTTCACAATGGCAGACTTTATTGACTAACAATATCACAAAGTATCAAAGCTTCTTTTTGTTAAAAAGTAATTTTACTAAGTTATTTTCCATCCCAAACACAGCCTCCACTTCTTCCTCTCCTCCCATTCTGTCCTCCTCATCCACCTCCCCCTCCATCCCCCTGCCTCTCTTTCTCCTCAGTTAACGGGAGACTGCCCTTGAATATCAACCAGCACTGACGTATCAAGTTCCACATCTTCTCCTATTGAATCGAGACAAGGTAGCCCAGTTAGGGGAAAGGCATCCAAAGGCAGATTATTTAATCAGAGATAGGCCTTCTTCTTGCCTTAGGAGTCCCACAGGAAGACCCAGCTGAACAACTGTTACTGTGGGCCGAGGGCCTACGTCTGTCCCACGCATGCTTTTTGGCTGGCAGTTCAGTCCCTATGAGCCCTGGTTAATAGATTCTGTAGATTTTCTTGCGGTGTCTTTGGCCCCTCAAGCTCTTTCGATCCTTCCTCCTCCTCTTCCACAGGATTCCACAAAGATCCACTTAATGTTTCACTGCAGCAATTTCCATCAGTTGCTGGGACGAAGCCTCTCTGAAGACATTTATGCTAGGCTTCTACCTGCAAATATAGCAGAATATTATTAATAGTGTCAGGCGTGGGCTCCCTTGTATAGAACTGGTCTTAAGCAGGCCTGTCATTGGTTGTCCATTCCCTCAAATTCTACTCCATTTCTTACCCCTGCTCATCTTGTAGGCAGGTCAAATTTTAGACCTAAGGTTTTGACTGGGTTTGTCTCCCTGTCCCTCCAGTGAAAGTCTTGCCTGGTTACTGGAAGTGGTTGGTTCAGGGTCCATATCTCCCATTTCTAGGAGTCTTACCTAGGGACAGCCTCCTAAATTTCTGGAACCCTGGGAACTCTGGAACATATTATCCTAGGTTTCTAGCTTGTTCCTGAGATGCACTCACCCCCTGTTGTCTCTCCTAGATCTCCTTTCATTCTACCCTAAGTTCATCTCTCCTGTTTTCATCCCTCCCATCCCTGCCCCCCAGGTTCCTCATTCCATCAACTCTAATGTATTTCCCCTTTCTTAGTGAGATTCAAATGTCCTGCCTTAGGATTCATTCCTTAGCTTCTTTGGATCTGTGGGTTGTAGCATGGTTATCCTGTAATTGATGACTAATATCCACTAATCATTTTGGGTGTGGGTTACCTCACTCAGGATGGTCTTTTCCCAGTTCTGTCCATTTCCATGCAAATTTCTGTTTTAATGGCTGAGCAATACTTAATCATGTAAATGTACCACATTTCCTTTATCCATTCTTCAGTTGAGGAACATCTAGGTTGTTTCCAATTTCTGGCTATTACAAATAAAAGTGCTATGAACATAGTTGAGCAAATGTCCTTGTTGTATGGTGGAGCATCTTTTGGTTATATGCCTGGGAGTGGTATAGCTGAGTCTTGAGTTAGTACTATTCCCTATTTTTGAGAAACCACCAAATTGATTTCCAAAGCAGTTGTCTAAGTTTACACTGCTACCAGCAATGGAGCAGTGTTCTTCTTGCTCCACATCCTTGCCAACATGTGCTGTCACTAGCCATTCTGGCAGGTGAAAAATGGAATCTCAATGTCCTTTTGATTTGCATTTTCCTGATGACTAAGAATGCTGAGCATTTCTTTCAGTGTTTCTCGGCCATTAGTAATTCCTCTGTTAAGGATTCCCTATGTAGATCTGTAACCCATTTTTAATTGGGTTATATGGTTTGTTAATATCTAGTTTCTTCAGCCTTTTTAAATATATTTTTGACGTCAGCACTCTAACAGATGTGGAGATGGGGAAACCTGTACCCATTCTTTTGGCTGCCATTTTGTCCTTTGATGTTGTCTTTTGCCTTACAGAAGCTTTTCAGCTTCATGGGGTCCCATTTATTAATTGTTGATCTTAGGGCTAAAGCTGTATTTTTTCTGTTCAGTAAGTTATCTCCTGTGGCAATGTGTTCAAGGCTCTTCCCACTGTTTTTTCTATCAGATTTAGTGTACCTGGTGTTGAGGTCTTTGATACACTTAAATTTACCTTATGTGCAATGTGATAGATATGGATTTATTTGCATTCTTCTACATGAAGGCCTCCAGGTACAGCGGCAACTTTTGTTGACAATGCTTCCTTTTTTATATTGTATAGTTATTACTTCCTTGCCAAAAATCAAATGTCCATAGGTTTGTGAATTTATTTTTAGTTTTTTAATTCAATTCCATTCATTGACCTGTCTGTTTTTATGCCAATACCATGCAGTTTTTACTACTCTTATTCTATAGTATAGCTTGAAATCAGGATGGTGATATCGTTAGAACTTCTTTCATTGTACAGGATTATTTTAACTATCCTGAATTTTTGATTTAACTCATGAAGTTGAACACTGTTCTTTCACTGTCTGCAAAGAACTGTGTTGGAATTTTGTTAGAAATTGCATTGATTCCTCATATCGCTTTTAGTAGAAGGGCCATTTTTACAACGTTAATTCTATTTGATCCAATGAGAATGACGGGAGTTCTTTTAAAATATTCTTAATATGAGGAAACCATGATTTTATTCTTTCTTTCTCATTTTATGCTATTTTTGATCATGTTTTGATATTATTTAATCCTTCCACGGTTCCTCCCAGAACTCCTCTCCCCAACTTTTCTTCTTATTTTTTTATGAATTAGAATGCCCATTTTGTGCTGCCTTCCTGAGTAATGGTTGACTACCCATAGTTGCACTCTCAAAGATGACTGACTTACTCTCTCCCAGTAGCCATAAACAACCCTAACTCCTTTGTTAGGGGAGGAACTTTGAGTTAACCTCTTCTTTCCACACTTGTATTTTGTCTGCTTTGTATTTTTGTCTGTCGTAGTGGCTATGAGTTCATATGTGCGCAAACCTTGATGTATCTAGAAAACAGTTCCCTTGTAGCCACCCACAACTTTGAGCTCTTACAATGATTCAGCCTCCTTGTCTACAATGAGAAGGCTTTCTCCTCTTGTGCCTTGGGAGAAAGGATGTGATACATATGTCCTTTTGAATGTTCAATATTCTTCAGTTTCTTATTCTCTGACCTTGGTTTGCTCTGGTTTTCTGTGTTAATCATCATCTACCATGAAGACAACATATTATGATCAGTATTAAGAGAATATTAAGCTATAATATAAAGATAACTTTTGAGGAGTATATTTAATACTATGATAATTTAGCAGAATAATAGAAATAGGTTTTCTCCTAGGGCCTATGATCTATCTTATAATTTAATGGCCCTATTATTGAACTTATTGAAAAAGTCATATGGTAACCTACTACTGTAGAATCTTTCTCTCTCTCTCTCTCTCTCTCTCTCTCTCTCTCTCTCTCTCTCTCTCTCTCTCATATATATATATATATATATATATATATATATATATATATATATATATATACACACACACATATATTTAAAAAGACTTAAAATGGAAATAAACTATAATGGGGTATCAAAGACCATACTATCTCAAAGTAACAGATAAAAAGCCAAAGTAGCAATCTACCTCTTCTTTTAAATTTGTTGGCCAATGAGATCCCACAGACACCCACACCTTACAGTCCATTGCCAACGCTTTTGATCACACTTCAGAATTTAATGGTAAGATCCTGTTCATGAAGAGCATGTTTCTTTGATTCACAGAACATGTAGAAATCAAACCTTTACTCACCTAAAACACTCATCCTTATTGACGTGTTTTCATAGTATGATAGATGCTATATACCCTACCAGAAAAGAAAAGTAAGCATAACTCTTACCTAACTATGATCTATGACCCATATAATAACAATTGGCTTGGCAAGACAAGCCTATGGGTGCAATGTGACATGAGCAACATAGGAGTAGCCAATCATTTTCTGATTATATTGAAGAATATAATTCCACAAGAAAGCTTAGTAGTTTCAATGGCAGTTTGCCTAGTAATCCCAGCTATTTTGGTAAGGCAGGTTATTTCATTTGAATGTTAATCATTAATATTAATTCTCATATCACATGTATTACAGCACACTTTGAATATATCTATCATCTATCTATTATCTATCACCTATACATCTATGTGTCTATGTATCTATCTATCTCTCTATGCATCATCTACCTACCTACCTACCTATCTGTCATCATCACCAATATATCTGCGGTAGTTTAAAGGAAAATAGAACCCATGGGCTAATATTGGAATGTTTGGTCTCTAGTTGGTGGAGTGTTTTGGAAAGATTAATACCTGTGGCCTTGTTGGAGGAAATGTGTCACTGAGAGTGGCATTTGTGGCTTCAAAAGCCCATTCCATGAAAAATACCCTACTGAGGGTGTCGGAAAATAATGGTTAAAATTGAAGCTGCAGAATTGATTCCAGCTTCCAGGTAAAAGGCAAAACTAAGACAGAGCAGAAAAGAGCAGACTCAATTCCAGATAGTTAAGCAAGTTGGTGGAGGGATGGCAATCAAGAAGACCACATCATCAGTAGAGGACTGGGCTGAACTAAAATGCCAAGAAAGGGGGAATTCTCTGACTATAGTTCTTAGATTCACATAGTAGTTATTAGATGACAGATAGGTCTGGTTGTTGACATTTCAGTTCTAGGCATCAACCATATATAAGCTGTGGTGAAGGAGCTTTTCCACTGGATCTGAGTGTCTGATAAGTTTGTGGGCCAGTTTCCCTGATATGTTTATAATAAGCTCATTTATACCTATTGTTTTTTACTCACTCATATTAATTTATAATGTAGCCCTTTTTTATCCCCCAAACAAGTTATTGACAGTCTGTGTTGAATGAGCGGTACTCCACAGAGGGTGGTGTTTACAAACCTCCCAGGAGAACAACATCCCCTACCCTCAAAATGCAGTTAAAATGCTTATAAAAGAGAGGCTCTCCCAGCCACGTACAACCTAAAAACAAAATAAACAGAAAAAAAACCAAAAATAGTTTATACAATATTGTGTAAGTTAGAATTGGCCATAGCTTTATCACAACAGAGAGCTCACAGAATTCCCATAAGGGAGGATACATGTGTTAGAATCAGAAAATTCATGAGCTGAAGCAGAGTTGATCTGCCTGACTCTGTGTTATATTTAAATTTTATTTTACAATCGCTTCTGCACTATCTTAATTAACCAACTACTGTATACCTTGAGAAATTTTTAAATTGAGAAAATGAGATAAATTGCACTTTAATTTGTAGGTATTGCTTCTTTAACTCCAATGATTAGACTATTTAAACATCAACTTAATTGATCTATGTATTAACACTTTTGAGAATGAGAAAGGCTGTTAACAAAGGATACTAGAAAAACATGGCAGAAACTCGGCCTTTAGCTTCCATTGTATTGAAGAGGAGGGTGTTTTATGAACAATAATTCAAAACCTCAATAATTACATATACATATTATGTATGTATCTTAATCTAAAATTACACACACACACAGAGAGAGAGAGAGAGAGAGAGAGAGAGAGAGAGAGAGAGAGAGAGAGAGAGAGACGAGAGGAGAGAGGGAGAGATGAGAGGAGGAGAGAGAGAGAGAGAGAGAGAGAGAGAGAGAGAGAGAGAGAGAGAGAGAGAGAGAGAGAGAGAGCATCTTGGGGAGACGTGAAATGGCTCAGTGGAAAAAGTGCTTGCTTTCCAGTATGAAGGTCCCGTATACCAAGTGGTCAGGTGTGGTGGCCTCCTTTAATGGCATCCTAGAGAAGGCAGAGGCAGGTAATACCTGGTAAAAATGGCTAGCTAACCTGGGAAGAATTGGGAAACTCCACGTTCAGCAAGAGACCTTGCCTCCAAGTAGAACATGATCAAGAAAAACATCTTATAGATTTGATGCCTGAATACATGCAATGTCATACATGCACATGCACAAGAAACACACACATCTGGCAAACTAACATATACATACATACAAACATGCATTCCATATACCTACACATGCAAAAATAAATAAAATGATTTATGTGTGCGTGTGCACAAACACACATGGACTCACTCACAGATATGCTTATCTCCAACTTTCTAGATATATGAGGCTTCCTCCAGAATAAGGTATTGATGCCTTTCTTTAAGTATCATGAAGCTCAGCTCATGGGGTAGCCAACGATTGATAGTACACTTGGGAGCTTATTACTTCCCTTGGTGTTACACATCAGCTCCCTCTTTTACTGGAAATGTTCTGCTGTGAGAACTCCTTCTCTTCTGACAGCAATTTTATTTCCTGTTAATGATCTGGGGGAAATTTAATTAAGGAAGGGATGACATTTCCCAGCTATTGCCTGTATCTTTTGTACTTGCAGTTTCACTGTTTATCGCGGGGCAAGTACCTGAACACTATAACAAAAGATCTTTTTGTGTTGGCTGCCACTTAACTGTACTTAAATTTTATCAAGGCTGCTCAGATGAAACACTTTAATTAACTCTTGTTATCTTTCTTTTTTAACAAGTCTATACTTATGATATTCCATCAGATATTAAAATAACACAAATATTTAAATGAGTTAGATTACAGAAGATTTCAGCAACACTGATTTTGAAGCTCACAAAAGTGAATCCTGATTGTAACATTGTAGAAACATTGCAAACCACTTCAACTGTCTTCTGGTTACTTTTAAATTCATCATGTTCTGTGGTTCTTCATATTTTTTAAATACTATTTTAAGGCCATTTTCCAAGGACTATATTATATCTTCCTGATAGTATCAACAGCACAGAAAATTTCCAGGAGGCATTATTCACGTATAGTAGTATAGTCAACAATATGTAGTTATGATACAGAAAACTGTTGAAACTCACACTTAGATTCATCAATTCTTTGAGACTCTGTACCATTATTTGTAAAATAATGATAACAACATTCATTATACTTGCTTTTACAGAGAGAAAGAAAATAATGTTCCAGGAAATTCTCTGAATAACAGTGCTGCCTAAATGTTATTGTTTATTCTTGATGCTCTAGGCTTATGTGAACTACTCTCATTCTAAGAGGATTGATTGCAGAGGATATTTACTCAATCCAAACAAAATCACATCTCTGTGTCAATCTGGAGACCTAAATCATGGTAGGCTTCTGGGAGGATATGAGGTAGCTGGGGTCATAGAGACTGAAGAGGACACCTTCTAACTAGAAAAGACTCCCAGGAGAGAGAAGGGAACACCAACACACCCACAAAAACTTTGACACAGACACAAAAAGTATCCTCCCTGCAAGATATTCATGGAAAAAGATTAAGCAGATAGAACAGAGATGGAGGGAATTTCCAAACAATGTCTGGCCTAACCCAAGACCCACCCCACGGAATGGGTTAATCCCTGACACTATTAACTATACTCTACTATGCTTGCAGATGGGCGCCTAGCAGAGTTGTCCTCTGAGAGACTCCAACTGGGTGTGTTTGGAGTCAGATGTTGCATATCACACGCAAACTTTGGGTTAAGCATAGGGAGTCTTGTGGAAAAGTTGGGGGATGAAGAAAAGAACCTGGAGGGGACAGGAGCTCCACAAGAAGACCAACAGATCCAACTAACCAAGGCCCAGTTGGGCTTGCTGAGACTCAAGGACAATGCCTGGATTGGACCTAGGCCCCCTACAGAGACATACAATGGGCAGCTCAGGTTTCACATGGGTTCTCTAGTAAGGGTTGTAGGGGCTGTTCCTGACATGGACTCTGTTATCTGCTTTTTGATAATCTTCTCTTGGCCGGACTGCCTTGCCATGCCAATGGAGACAGGAACACTCTCGTTCCTGAGGTAACTAGATTAGCTGGGGGCATGGGTAGTGGTGGCTCCCTGTTTTCTGAGAAATATGGAAAGTGAGGGGATAAGAGGGAGAGTGTTGTAATATTTTAAAAATATAAATGTCATGCAACATGTATGGTATAAAGTTTATTGTAGAAGTCGGGGGGGGCAGAGGAAAAAGAAGGGGGAAAGAGAGCCCCAGGGGGACAATGAGGAAGAAGCAGAGAGGGAGGGAGAGAGAGAGAGAGAGAGAGAGAGAGAGAGAGAGAGAGAGAGAGAGAGAGAGAGAGAGAGAAACCGTGCTGGTAGGGTAGAAGGAAATCTCATGCAAGGGAGAAGGTTCTAGATGAAAGATTTAGATGTAGGCTAGGGAGAAGGGCAGGAAACAACTATGTCAGTGAAAAGAGGAGACTTACCAATCAGCTTGTGTTGGGTGCAGGAATGTTGTGAGCAGGCAGCCTGGGAGTTGGGGGAGAGGAGTCTAAACACCAGGGAAAGGGGAGGGATACCACCCTCTGAAAAGGCAATAGGTGGAAAGCTTAGGCTGTTGATTGGTAGTACTTACCTGGATTCCATTTGGCTTAAGAGGTGAGTTTGGCTGGATTTTCTGTGCTTACAAGAATCTTTATAAATGGAGATAAACTTCAGATATGTTAGCATTAAGATTGTTATCTGCAGTGAAAAATATATTATAGGAAAAAAACCCACTAGACATATACCTTTATGTTATAGCACAGCAGAGGCTTGGGAAAAATTTTGGGGTAATAGCATGAATACTCTTTGAGATGAGCTTAAGGAAAGGTGGAAGCCTTATGGCTCCTTCTGGCATGTGTGAAATGGTAATGTGGTTGCCCCCAAAGAGGATGGAAACCTCCTGTAGAGCAGAAAGGCAAAATCTGACTCGATCCTAATTTTCAGCATGAGTACATATCCTGAAAGAGGGACTTCTACCCTCTATCCAAAAAATTGGTTGTATATAAATCTAGCGTAAAGAGAAACATTTTTAAAGAGTCTATTCTTAAAAGACGAACCAAAGGAAATTTAAAATCTTGAACTTGGAACTATGAAAATAGACCATATAGTGGAATGTTTTATCAGAGGTAGATTAATAAACAAGAGCTCTAATGTTAAAGTCAAAGCTCTGAACAGTTAATACAACAAAATAGCATAGCAATAAGAAGAATTCTGAAGCATTTTTATCTACTTAGATACCTTAGTCATCTTCTAACCTTCATAAGTTGCATTTACCAACTTTAAAGTGCCTTCTAAGACCCTCTAACATTTATAGTTTGCATGCACCCACTTTAAAATGCTTTTTGTCAAATTCTTCCCTAGAAGCTCTCCTTTTTAACTTAAACTTTCTGTTTCCTTACCTAATTATTAATCATGAGACACAGGTGAAATTGTTGCGAGCAGTCACTGTTCTTTAGCTAAAAGAATGGTAAAAGGTTGTATCTGGGAACCGCTTTTTAAGTCTGGTAACCAGGCAGGCATTATCTAAGCCTGACAGTAGCATCTCTAGGAATGAGTCTTAAGTCCTGGTCTCCTGAATATGAAGCGGACTGAGAAGGCATTTGAAGCCTCCAATGACAGAAGTTGGCAATGTGACCATAGGACCCAGGTTTGAGGTTACAACAGACCTGAAGGATTGCCCTGGGTTCAGTGAGGTTGTTGAATCTAGGAGACATTAGTCCTCCACCAGTCCATGAGCTTCAGGTGGCAGGGCACAGAGGACAAGCCTACATAGGAACATTTTGACTTCCAGTGGCCAGTCTGCCAGAAGACAAGATGTGTCTTCTTAAGGCAGCCGTGGATCCAATGACCTCACCTGGCTGCATTTGAAACAGGTTCCTGGAGGAATTGACAAGCTGGATCTCCATGCCGGGTCAGTGTGGGGGTGGGTCATCACAGAACTTTGCACAGTGAGTACTTCAACAGCCTCTGGCCAGCAGCCTAGGTCTGTAGCATAGCTTTGTGTTGTAGCTGATCCTGTCATGAAGGCTCCACTCAGGCTTTAAAGACTTTAAAAACCATTTTTACCAACTCCTGTATGGGGGATCGGGGACCATACTCAGCCCTTTAGTTAAGACGTCAGTGAGACCGTGCCTATCTTAAGAATATCTAGATAGACAAACTTGTTTTAGTTACTTTTTGTTTAACTTTGAAGATATGTATTGCATGTTAAATAAAGTTAAATAAAGTTTCATCCTGCAATCAAGCTTATCTTAATCATTAAAGACTAAGACTTTAGGTTTCATCTCTGTTAGGCTGGAGCCTTAGAAATCATAAATATTCTCCATAAACAGAGAGTATCATTGTTTCCTGGGTTATTTGGTTTACATAAAGTCCACAACTTAGAAAAGTGTAAAGTATTGTAGATTAGTAACATTGCCGTATTGAGAAAACAAGGTTAAACCCATGTCTAAGGCAGTGATTTTTAACTTTTCTGAGACTGAAGATAAAGCGTAATGACCAGTTTTTACTTTGTAAACAAATGAATGTCTTTAGAACTAATATCTGTACCAAATTAAAAGTGTCTTTGGAATTACTCATTTTCAGGGTCAGAAATACAGTAGAATTTTTAGAACATGAACAATTTTAAAACTGCACTTGAATTTATTATATCAAACCCATTGGCACAGGCACCTGGTGGTGGGAGAAACAGCATTCATTCATGCATGCCCCTAGAAACTAGGAAAGACATAAGTAGTTAGACATTTTAAATTAGGTTGTTTATCTGAATAAACCTTTATAAACTTGGAATAAAAATTTTTAGCCAGGGTTGTATCATATATACAGTATGTTGTAAAACTATAACTTTGATTTTCTATAGAAATCCATTGCAATTTAAATGACACTTGTTGTTTTCTTTGTCCAAAAGGAGATAAGAGGTTTTTTTTTGTTTGTTTGTTTGAGAGTAGAAAAGAATTGAGAAAGAGAGGATTTTTTTTTAAATTTTAATTTTTTTAACAGTTCGTAAGTAGAGTCTTAGAGATAAGAGCAGAGACATTTGGGAAAGAAGAACATAGTTTTAGGTATCTGGGAATCACCTGTCTGTAAGAATTTGGAAAATCAATGTGCCAATTTTTGGCTTTGAATGAGGTCAGGATTTTATAATAGAGAAAGAGAAGGAAAGAGCACATGCTTGGAATCCTGAGGGGGGAGGGGCAAGCCAGAGCCACATGGGAGAGCCACATGAGAGAACCTCTAAGAATTTAGGATCAAATTTAACAGACAAATGATTCAATAATACCTCAGCAGTGGTCAAAATCGTGGCCTGGTGACTGGGGCAGGCATGGGATGTAGTGTCTGTTACTACCCAGCATGCTGTAGTAGGAGCAGCATCCAAGTCTGCACTCCAGTGGTGGTGGTGGTGGTGGTAGGGGGTGGGTAGCCCAGCTCTCCTGCATCCTGTCCCCAGACAATAGTAGCAGCAAAAATCCAGAAGTCTGGTCTTTCTTCCATGGTGTGGCAATATCCTAAGTCGAGGTGGCTCCAAGGAGGATGCTGGAGCTTGAGCCTAGGTGTGTGTTCAGCTGTGGCTTTATGAATGTCCAAGAAGAATAGGGGGATGGAAGGACCCGGGTGGTGGGTGGGGTGGGTGGGTGGGTTGTGGTGGTGGTGGTGGTGGTAGTATCAGGATTTCCAGAGGGGGATCATCAAAGCTGTCAGACCTGGGCCCAAGGGGGCCTGCAACAACTGATGCACCAACCAAAGACAACTCATAGAGACAGCCTAGATATCCTGTTCAGATGTACCCAATGGACAGCTCATTCTCCATGGTGCTGGGCAGGGCAGGAACTGCCTCTGACATGAACTGTGGTGCCTGAGACTTAATCACTTCCCATTTGCTGGGAGACCATGCTGAGGAAGGGGGTACAGGCTATCTTGAGGAGATATTATAGGCTGTGGTCTGATGGGGGTGGGGGAGGACAGCTTCCATTGTCAGAGGTCTAGAGGAGGGGAATAGGGGAATAGGGCCTAAGAAGGGGGGAGGATGGGAATGGGAAGATACAAGTGAGGGGATAACAATTAGGGTGTAATGTGAATAAATTATAGTAAATAAAAAACTAAAAAAAAAAAAAAAAAAAAAAAAAAAAAAAAAAAGAATGGCAAAGTGTGGTAAAGCTGAGCCCTTTTAGAATCATTTGGCCTGTGTTCACTAAGGCTTCCCTGGGCTGCGGCACATGTTTTCTTATTTACTCACAGATTGCGTACGCCTGCTAGTCCGATCAAGGGTCAGTGGGCAGCAGAGTCAAAGGCAGAGCAGATGAGGGTTTGCAGGTTGAAAGTAAGGTTTGGTGGAAAGGAATCTGTTGCAGGTGGTGGAAGGAGTTTCTATGTGTCTAGACATCACCAAAAGATACTTTCCCAGGCTTTAGCAACATAATCAGTTCTGATATGGAGAGATTTATTTGGGGTAAGGAAAGGAGAGAGGGGTTAGGGCCTGAGAGGGTTATGAGGAGAGAGACAGTGACAGGGAGATAGTGGGAGAGAGAGAAGGGGGGAAAAGGGGGTACCCCTTAGGGATACAATGGAGAAAGGTAGGCCAAGGAAATGAGAATGTAAGGGATAGAGACAAGATGGTGTGTTGGTTCTCTTATATTCAGTCAAACATGTGGTGGCCTCAAGTGATGACATCAAAGGTTGCTGGGCAAACTAGAGGCGGGCAATCTGGACTCCCAGAGGAAGCTAACAGGGAAAGTGAAACTGGAAGGAGAGGAATGAGGCACTATGACCAGGAATAAATAAATTAATAATAGTAATGAGAAGAAGGAGGAGGAAGAGGAGGAGAGGAACGAGGAGAAAAAGAAAGAAAGAAAGAAAGAAAGAAAGAAAGAAAGAAAATCAGTGTTTTTTTTTCTGCCTCCATGTCCTATCCATTACTATATCTGCTCTGAACTCTTCTGAGCTCTGAATCCAGGAAGCAGAATATTCCTTACTACTTTAAAAATTATAGAAAATATTTAATTATTTTTATTTTCTTAGTTTGAGAATATCAATTAAAATTAAATACATTTTTCAATTTTTTAATATTTTAACATGTATGTTTATATTATTACACATATATACAATAAACTACCTACATCAAGAAGAACAATGAATTATATAAATGTTATATTCATGGTGTTTTGGCTATTTGTATTTGGCAGCTTGAAGAAAACATCTTTCCTATCTTGATGATCCTAAAATTCTGAATGTAAATCAATATCTATCATATCTCTTCATTATCAAATTAAAACATCTATCTAGACCTAAAAAACATCTTAACCCCTAAACAACTAAGCTTAACTGTAAAACTAAACTATCCTGTCTTCAACCCCATCAGAGACTTGAGAAAGAATAAAATTGGTTACCTGAGTAAACAGGAAGTACAGCTTCCCAAGTGAGAAGATGACAGAGACAGTTTGCTGCTTGAACAGTCACCCAAATCATAGTCATATCAATTACTAGTCTATTTTTATCACAAGAATATACATCCTAGGTGTAACAGATAGATAGGATTCTATAGAAAGATAAGGTAAATTAGTTAGATAAGGTCTTCAAGCACCTCAGAGATATTCCTTACTTCTTTACAACGCTGGTCCTGACCCTACACTCTGCAGTCTTTACACTTGCCCTCCCTTGGTATATGGTTCAGAGAAAAGAGAAACGAATGGCAAAAATTAAAAGACTCCTCAATCTAGCAACCTATAAATATGTACCCTCATGAAGGTTACCTAGTACATTCAGATCTCATATTTGGTCTTGTGAGTGAATATTTTTTTTAAATTAGCAGATTATTGATAACTGACAAACAGCATTGAATGATTTTTCTAAGTTCTTATTTCTCTCATCTCTTTCAAATATAGTAAAATAAATTAAAATTTAAAATTAAAAATAAATTACACATTTTCCTACCTACTCGTTTTATTAATTTGTTTCAAGAGAAACAGTAATCAAGGTGTGTGTGTGTGTGTGTGTGTGTGTGTGTGTGTGTGTGTGTGTGTGTGTGCGTGTGTGTGTTTGTGTGTGCGTGTGTGTGTGTGTTAGCATTTGGTTTTAAAACTATTTTCACATTCAGAATTATACCATAACACATTTAACTTATGATGTTATAAACAGAACAGATGTTGCAATTAGCAATTGAGAGTCCCATGGGCTGACTTTTAAAATGATGCAAGCCCTGAAAATCTAACTGAAAGACAGGAAAAGCCATGGTGAGGCTGTTGTAAGTAGAAATTGCATCTTAAGAGTGCCATGTTTCCTTTCTCTGACATAACACTTTGGGAACGAATGGCAAATAAATCTTCACATTGGATCATCTAATCTGACAGGATGACTTAGATAGCACCACTGATGCTAATGTGGCGTAGATATGTGATCTTTGACCTACTTCGTGCTATCTCTGTATTTGGCAACTATCTTCTCTTATCTCCTATTTACTCCCATAATTTTCACTCAATTTGCGATATTTCTAGTTGAAAATGTTACTATTAACTGGTGCCTTATAAAATACCACAACCGTAGACTTTACATAATTGTAAACACTCAAATGTAAACACAGATATTTTCACTGTTGCTAACAGTAGTCACGGAAAGATCATTATAACACATTACCAGGAAAAGGGGTATTAAAATTATTGCAAGTTGGACACTTGTTGTGTGCTGATAGGAAACAAAGTATGATGATTGTGATTTGAAAATAATTGTCTGATTTACCATTTTCAATGTGCCAAACAAGTGGTTTAAACTCATCAAATCTGTATTTTCTTTTTTTTTTCCCTTTTTTTTTATTAATTTATTCTTGTTACATCTCAATGTTTATCCCATCCCTTGTATCCTCCCATTCCTCCCCCCCATTTTCCCATTATTCCCCTCCCCTATGACTGTTCCTGAGGGGGATTATGTCCCCCTATATATTCTCATAGGGTATCAAGTCTCTTCTTGGCTACTTGCTGTCCTTCCTCTGAGTGCCACCAGGTCTCCCCCTCCAGGGGACATGGTCAAACTGGAAAATATGTACTGTCAGAATATCACATGAGTAACAAGATGATGACATTGTTTGTAAATCGTTTTGCTCACATAGACCATATCGCATGGTTATTTTTGTCATATTAAAGCACAAAATTTAAGTTTTCATGTTAGACATACTTGTCAAAATATCGGACATATTGGTAGAGTACTAATTTCCCTAAATGTAAGATGCTTGCTGCCGTCACTATGCCAGTGATCCTATGCCTCGTGAAATCCTCCACACCACAAAACTTAAGACAATAAAAGACTAATTTTCACTGGGCTCTATTTGATGCCATCCCTGTTCTTCCCTGAGGACCAGTGTAGATTAACCAACTATTATCAAAGCCATTGGTCACCAAGGCAAAACACAGACAGACAGGCAGACAGATGTGGGAATGTGCACAATTACTCATAGAACATGCTTTTGGGATGAGTCAAATGCTGGGAGATTGCATTTACTAGAACGTAAGACTGTAAATGGCTCTGTCCATGGGAATGGACAGACATTATCTTAAGGAAAGAGGGTTTTTGCAAACTCTCCTAGTGACCCCAGTGAGTGTTTGGATGAAAGGAAACCATGTGTTAGAAAGAAGTTTAGGAAATTCAAAAATATAGACGTGTTGCATAATTAATACTACCATCCTTATGATAAACTAATATCTCATTCTATGTTTATCTTGTTTGTGCATATAACCAGTAGCTTGTAATACTTTGAATTGTGATGTACTTGAAACTTTGTAACATTGCTTGGCAAGGGATAGGAAAGCATAAACAGATTCCATACTTAAAAGTGTCCTCTTCCAGCCCAGAAGCCCATTATCTCTGGGTTGGGCACAGGTCCCACCGAATACTGTGGGGACACTACAAGTCCTTTAGGGATCTCTTCCCAACTAAATGTCAGTGAGTCTCTGATCACAGTATTAGAAACACAGGACTGAGGACAGTTTACATATGCTGGCATGATTCTTTGCAAAAATATTAGTCTGAATGAATGTAATGTCCATATGAGTAACCCTGAGCTTCTTTACTGGTAGACAAACTGTTTCTGTCAGCCTCATTCCCTTGTCGTTCCTCCCGCTCTGTCTCTGGATAATTTTACACGTCTTGTTTTGTACTCAACTACAAGTTTTTCCATGCATCCTGGAGTAGCAGGTCACTGCTTTGGGCACCTTCTCCTGGCTAGTACTTTAATCTGCATCCTCTTATGCAGAAATATTTATTATAGTACTTTTCATAAGAGAAAACTGCTGTGGATGGCAGCCATCAGCCAACAGCCCTTAGTGTGATGTGTTCATTTTTAGTGATACTCCAATTGTAGTGTTTGTTAAAAGCAGATTGAGGTGCTTATGCTCATAGAACTTTGTAGGTAAAAAGGTTACATTTAAGCTACAACATAAATTACACATTTAAAGAAAATAAAAACCCCTTAAGTAACCTATGTTTTACTAGACGTGATCTTTTTATCCATTCATTGAATACAGTTAATATTAAAACTCTTAATGTCAGAGTTGACTATGAATAGGATAATTACTGAAGGAAACATAAATGATGCTGTATATAATTTTCTGCTTTCATTATTATTTTGTTTTGTTTTTAAATTTGTATTTTTAAATGGAAAACTACTGCTGTCCCTAGGGAAATAGCCTTAGCAGAAAATATATGAGTCCTATAGTCAATAATAAAGAGAAAAGTGTGAGAAATGAAGAAAAGATATTCTGAGTGACCATGTAGGCCAAGGATGGAGTGGTCTGTGCAGTGACATCTTCTTAGCATCCAGGTAGCTTCTTATCAAGTACAGGTTTATCGGAAGTGTCTGCCAGTATGCAAGTGGATACCGATGCTGCAACATTCAGGAGTACACACATGTGTGTGTGTAAGGTTGCAAATAATATAAATTATCTTCTTTTAAGTCTGAGCTTACAGATTTACATTACTTTATAGTTGTAGCACATGTTAAAGCAACTATAAACAATAGTGTTTTCTACTAATAATATCTGGAGTGTTTTTTTTTTTTATCTTGGAGTAGGTAAGTTCAGATCACCCCATAACCAGAGTGTAATGAAATTGTCAACATTTTCTTCATTTCTTCTTTTTCTGACAAATGGTGTGAACATATCACCTTTTTCTCTTAATGGAAAACCTAACTGGAATACATCAAAATGCTATTAGGTTTTTCATTTTCTTCCACAATGCAGTGCTGGGGAATGCATGCAGCCTTCATCTGGGCAGCACTGTGGAATATTCCCTGTCCCTGATAAAATGACTGCAGAGGCAAATCAAGGAGAATTGTTCTCTGGTTTGTATTGCTGTGCCTTTGTGACAGTCTCTCCGAGAAGGTGTGCATGGAGATTATCTGTGCTATAGGAAACAGACATGGGCTGTGTTAACCAAAGTCTGTTTAAAAATTTCACGGGAGCATTTTTAATGTGTAAACATATTTAATGAAAAATCATCATGTCCAACATTGCTTATGCATACATTGTGCCTTAAAATTAAAAAAAGAAGAGAGAGAGAGAGAGAGACGAGAGGCAACATAGGCTGCTTGTCACAAAATTGAGAAGATGCTTATTGCAATATTATGTAGGAAGAGAGAAATAAAATCAAGTGCCCATTCCCATGGGAAATATCCATAGCCTATTCATTGTTTAATTTATATTTTCTAGAACTAAACCAATAATGGGATATAAGATAAATCAAAATGAGTATACACGAGGCTTTAGAAAAAGGAGAAGAATTCTATTCATAAACTTCTACCTACGGAGTACAGTTATCAAAAGGGAAGACATTTTTCTGTGTGACAGTTTAACAAGAAAAACAAATGAAATGGCATTTGGATGACTTTAAGCAATTTGATTATCCTAAATCAGATAAATGCAAAATAAATTAAAATCACATATGCATATGTATAAGTAAACATATGTATACACACACCATTATTCCTATACGGCATCAATTTCTAAAGAAGCAGAAACATTTTTTTTTTTTTTATGAAAAGCCACACAAATTAGTGGCACTTATAGAGAGGTTCAGTGTGACATATGCAATATTATAAGAAATTATATGACCGGAAAATTTATTTAAGCCACTCTAAAACTAATTGAGATTCAACAGAATAAAATCTTACTTTCATACTTTTATCCGTGGTTTTTAAATGCTGTAAATAGATAGGCAACCAAAAGACAATGGGTGGTACTTCCCAGGCTTGACTCTTCACAAAGTGATTCTCTCAATGACTGAACAGCGCTATCTGGAGTCACTCTGAATGACAGTTCCAGAGAAGTATTTCTCCTAATGCCTGGGAAGAACAATAAATATTTTCTTGGTGCTCTTGTTATGATTTATTTCTAAATTCCTAACCAGAGTTATGGGAATTCTTCCTAGTGAAACATTTTCATTTTATTTTCACCTAAAAAAAATGCGCAAGCTCAGGACTCGAATTCATTTCAGTATAAAAATGATGTTGTGATATTCAACGGCTGAACTAACCAGAACAAATGGCTATTAAAACTGTCCTATCACCCCTGAGTAATTTACTGCCAAATGTGCAAGGGGCACTAGAAGGCTAAATCAAATGTGCACTTTTACTCTTTTTGTATTTCATGATTTCAAATGCATTTTTAAAAATCAAATATTCTGCAAGACATCATTTTTTTGGGGGGGGGGCGGAAGGTATAAAGAAATCTGCCTCCAAATTGAAAATAAGATTTTGATCTTGTCCTGATTTATATATCAGCCCGATTAGAGAAACCTGAAAGCAACTTGGCTGCCTCTGCTTGCTTTAAAGAACAACAGCAATTATGAAGAAATTTTCACTTTTGATTTGGTGTCATCAGTGTGTTCTGGCTACTGTCTCAGATACATTTTCAGGTGAGTGGAAAAAAAAAAAATAAAATTCACCTAGAAATCAAATGTCAAGGTCATTAGCAACTACTACTTATTTGGTCTACTCTAATAGCTACCCATTCCTTGCATAGCAATTTATATAGCATTACCCATTCCCTTCTGTGCTTCTCTTTGGCTTTTGAGGGCACAGCGCTTTGATCGACTCTGTTAAAAGAACACTTTCTAAGCCTCAGCGCCGTGCTATTTCGAGCCCCAATGTATTTTCTGTTGGCAGCTTCTGTGAAAACAAGGTGTACTGATTCCTTGAACTGAAAGTCTTGAGACTTGCCATGGAGTAAACCTTTAGTATAATTCTTACAGTCTTTTCACTTAAAAATTATGGAAGGAGGATTAAAGGGTCAATTAGAACTAGGCATTTGGGAGTTTCATTATCAGGTACATTTTTGTGGCCATGTCATGGGGTGTTCAGCCTTCCATTCCTGATGTGGCATTTATTTGTTTCATTTTTAATTACAGGTGTGGAGCAGCCGCTTCACTGATTCATTACTTCAGCATTAGCTGCTCGTGCTGGATGTTCCATCCACTAGATATCTGTCACAATTTTGGATTGGGTACCCATTATCGAGATTGATAGCAGTTATCAAACCTCAAAATACGTGTGTGTTCTCTTTTAAATATTAGCTGTCAGGTTGTGATAAGTTGTGTTGAGCTGTGCAGAGCAGGGTTGAACACAGGAGACAGTATTAGTTTTAAAGGCAAACTCCCCTTCTGGATGAAATCTATGACAAAAGAGAAAAGCAGTCAGGATGGTAATGGGCTCAGAAAGTAAGTGCCAAGGTCCAGGAGGAACCAGTCTTGGTAAAGGGAAATAAGTTGGAATTGGTCTCCCTGATTTTATCTTATATTTTGGTTTGTTTAAATTTTATGCATGCACGCGTGCACGCACACACACACACGCACACGCACACACACACACACACACACACACACAAAGAGAGAGAGACAGGGAGAGGGAGGAGATGGTGGGAGAATAAAAGGCTCTTGTTTTACAATGAAAAATAAGAGCTTTAAATTTTTGGAAGGTGATTATGTAAAGAACTTTGAAGTCTTTGAAATATTAAGTTCATATAACACCCTCTTTGGACTCAGGGAAAACATTTCATTTTAGACAATAAGTTGAAATTGGTAGGTAGAACCTCAGAAGCGCTTTGTGAAATCGTCTGGGCTTGGTATCCATTTTCTCATATAAGCCCTGTTTAGGAGCGCATGTCATCTTAGAGATAGTGTATTGCTTGTCAAAGTCATAGCAGATTTATATTTTAAAACATTTTTCTTTATTTTCTACATCCTTAGGTTCTGCTTGCATATTTTCCTGGGGAAATTTTCACATTCATTCTGTGTAGTTGGTGACTGAAGAACCTTCTGGCAAGCACCAGTGCAAAAGTGCGGCTGGGCCAGCTAAAGCCTGCTGCAACAGTGTCTCTTTCATAGCCATGTTCTAATTAGACAATAGTCCCTTTATCACTACAGTATTGCAAATGCTCTCCTCTACCTAATGGTTACTGATGATTTTATTACTGTTACGCTTTATATCTTTGAAACATACCAGCAAAGAGGTTACTTTGACTAACTAAATTTATTTTAATTGAGCAGAGAATTAGGAAAGGAAGTCTTCTTTAAACCAGCTCAATCGCTTCCTGTATCCTTTATGAAAAGAATGGGGTTATTCAAACTAAGCTCTAACTTTTATTATCCAAGGAGAAAAATAATCTGAGCTAAAGATAGCCCATCCATTGGATTTATTAATAGTGTTGGGCTTTCTTGACATGCTTTAGCGGCAGACAGGCTTGTCATGAGCATTTCATTTGCAAGCACTGTCACAGCTCCTGAAGACTCTGGTCAAAGCAGGGAAGTGTGTTAACAGTAGCTACGAGTGGCCTTTGGGGAACAATAGGCTTACCTCAGACTGTGCCTAGCTTTTCAGAAAACAAGTTGCTATATTATACTCCATACTCAAGTTAGTGCTCATATAAGACGACCCAGACTCATTTTTTTGAAGTGCCATTTACAATTCTAAATTTCTTTCTCATCCCCTTTGGATCATTTAACTCGAGCATTATAGCATCTACCTAGAGTTTTGATTCTAGCATGTGTGTCCAATGGACCTGCACAAAGGCTTACCTACCCAGCTTGATGGATGTACGTTTTTCTCCTTTTTAAAATGCTTGCCTTTTCCATTCTGGAAGTCTCCCACACTGAGGTGTCATAACTAATCATCTGATGAGACCTCTGCTATGAACAGTTGTAGGTGGCTACTTTGAAAACAATTTTGTCATGAAAATGCCAAGCATATTGCAAAAACATATCAGGAACAGTGTAAAATATAGAAATGTGCATTACAAGGACATAATTTTGCTTCAATGTTCTCTTTCATATTTTGTCTTCTCTATGCTACTAATATTATTGAATAAAATGTCTTCTAATGGTCTCTTCATTATGAGAGCTGGTCAAAAGGATGGGCAAAGCTTACATGGCTGTATTGTGTTTGCACAGAACACTGGCATAGCATAATCATTTGGAATAAGTAATCAGCTAGAATATTGTTGAGAGATTTGTTTTTTCGTTAGGTCAAGAAAGCCCCTAACTGACATACTTTTATAGAATTAGGCAAAGGCTAACTGAGTTTGTCATCTAATCTGTTTTAGCCTGTAGTTCATTTTATTCATTGTGTAGCTCCACCAAGAATCTAACTGTTCATAATAATAGAGATGTGTGTTCCATTTCTTTGTAGAAATAATGTAAAATTTTGTTTCAAAAATGAAACTTTAAATAAAATGTTTCACATTTTTTACATGAAATGGGTATTTCACACAGTAAATATTTACACTAAACTGGTTTATGAGAAAAATCTCTTTGGAGGAAAAGGTTCTTCAAAAAAAATGGTACACAAATAAGCACAAACTCATGATACACTAATAACAAGAGAAAAAAAGCATTAAAATCTAGACTGTAAGGACTAGAGCTTTCAGAGCTGTACTTGTATGTTCACGGGTACATCTAACATATTTTACAATTATTATGAGAAAAGTGTTTAATCCTATAAGGCACAAAATATAAAGTTGTTGTATATTAGTGTTTTTAGTAAGAATATTCCACTTAGATTTATAGGCAGTAAAGTCACAGTAATGCACACAAGCCAACTAATGAGTTGGTTCTTATTGAACAAATGACATCAAGGCATTGCAGTTTAAGTAACAAACACTGTAGTGTGTATAAAATGAGAAATGCTGATGAACATTGTTATTACAGTTATAAATGAGCATATGAGTATATGTATGAAAAACATAATGAGAATTTGCTGAGAAAATATATGTGCATTTTCTATCTTATTAAATAGGTGAGGTAGGTCAAGTAAATGCTCAAAAGTTTGATGACTATTTTAAACTGAGAGGAAATATGTTCAGGTTATTTGAAATCAAATTTATAGGAATAAATCTACCATGTACATATATTAACAAATCTATATGTATGAATTCTAGGTGTGTGCTCCTGACCATCAATCATGTCCTCTCAATAAGCTTAATTTGGAAAGATTTAAAACAAAACAGAAGGAAATGACAAAACCATTGCTATCAAAAACAAAAGGGAACATAACAAAGGTACTGGGGGCTTTAGGATCTAATCTGGCGTTTAACATCAAAGAGACGCAGAGAGGTAGTGTGTCTTCTTTATCTGTTGTCATTTTCACTCACTATGTAGGCCTCTCCAAACCCTCCCTTCTGATGCCCAGGGAGAGGGCAAAACAGCAGCTGACTCTCAGCCACTCACACTCCACCTGACTTGTGGATAAAGATAACAGGTCTGTTCTCTGTTGCTTTCAGTTCATTCCTTGAGATGACTTAATTTATCACAAACAGGGTAAGTAATAAAAAATCAGGTTGAAGCTCATGCTTTAGTAGGAACATAAACTGTGGCTTATAGGTATTCAAATCCATGTCTAGTTGTAAAGAAATATTCATGACTAATATTAAACTAAGCCCAGAATTAGGCAAAATGCAAGAGACATATATTGAAGTGAGCATTTTATTATGTGCCGTGTCACTCAGATTAAAGAAAAGAGTGTGTGGCACCGACAGGATATTGCATGTGTATCAAACAATCTATTTATATGTGACAGGGAGGGTGTGATTTCTGGAAAGAGTGACAGCCCAATGAAATAGCTGCTCGCCTTTAAAATTATTATGGTATAAATTCACATCTTTTAAGATGGAATTGTAAATTGCAATTACGAAAATGTAGACAAATACGCTTAAGAATGAACAGTGGCATGCAAAAGGCAGTGCGTGTGTGTGTGTGTGTGTGTGTGTGTGTGTAGCAATCTGGAAAAAATACAGAGATTTTTCATGCCATTCTTATCAGTATCCATGTCAAAATGGTGGTGGATACTCTTGATGAGCTAAGAAATTTTAAAGGGATTAATCTTATTGTGCTACCCACACAGAAGGGAGTCGGGGTAAGTTTCCAACTGCATAATACTGGAATATAATAAACAAACATTAGTTGGTTATGGGCAATAACTCACCAGGAAATCATCCTATTCATTTAAAATCATTCTTACGTTTTTCATCCTGCTGTAGATTTTGCTCTATTAGAAGTCTGCCTTCATTCAATGGGCACCTCCCCCTATTTAGACATAGATTAGAACTACAAGAGGACAAACCACATTCTCAACATAATTACTATTTAACTTAAATATCATTTAAGTTTCATGAGAGTGACCCATGGATATGAGAAACTTGTAGAGAAAGTACAGAGAAAGGAAGTGAGAAAAGGGTAGACTAAAGTTGAAAACACTACCTCTCTTAAGCTGTAATGGAGTACAAGGGAATAGAAATTCCTTAGGTCCATAGTCAATTCTCTCTCTCTCTCTCTCTCTCTCTCTCTCTCTCTCTCTCTCTCTCTCTCTCTCTCTCTCTCTCTCTCTCTCTCTCTCTCTCTCTCTCTCTCTGTCTCTGTCAGTCTCTCTCTCTCTCTCTCTCTGAGAGAAGAGAAAGAGCAGTCAGTGGTAATCACCTTTATTTCTGTTTTATATTATAAATTACCTGACATTTCCTGCCTTGAGGAGAAGCTGCTCGAGGAGAAGCTGAGCAAAAAATGCTAAATGACACAGAGGTTGGGTGTGAGACTTGTCAAGCTGGGCTCTGAGCAGCAGCAGGGAGGCTATGGTGGAGCTCCTCTCCCTAACACCGCAGAGACTCAGCAATATCAGAGTGCAGCATGTGGGGGAGCTGCAGGACAAATGCCTGCAGCGGTCTTTGTGCATCTATGATGGAGAACTACGTTTTCTCATAACCTTTCCTTCTTTGTTCACAGACAAGGATTCCATATTAAACAGTATTCTGCGGACGTCTGAAACGGGAATTAAAGACTTGCCAACAAAGATATCTGATCTTTTTTCTGTCCCTTTTGCTGTTTTTAAAGAAAATCTTCCTGGCAGCTTTACGTGCAAGTAAAGATACCCATTGTTCAAGAGATAATTAAGCTGCCCAGTTCAAAGGCACTGATGGGATAGATCAAGTTTGTAGAAAATGCTAAACAGCATTATGCACGAGTATTACAGACTAGTGCTCATTGCCCTTTCGTTATCAGACAGTAAAACAGTTAGTTCTAAGTAATTCAGAGGAAAACATTTGTTCCATACTTTTTTTTTTTTGCTAATGTCATTCCAAACTGAATGAATATTTGATAATGTAACAAAAAATAATAAATAGTAAAACTCTAAATCACATGATACTGTAAAGGATGCTGCATGTATTGTGTACTTGTGTGAACGTGTGAACACACACACACATGGAGCCTAGAGATCCATGCTGGCTGTCTTCATCAATGGGTCTCTAAATAAAATTGGGAGACAAGATAACTCTAGGCATCTAGAGTGCACTGACTAGGCTGACTGGCTAGCCCATGACCATGCGCATCATGTAATATTGCTCCCTTTCCCAGAGCACAAGAAGTAAGAGTCTCTCTCTCTCTCTCTCTCTCTCTCTCTCTCTCTCTCTCTCTCTGTGTGTGTGTGTGTGTGTACTTGTGTCTCATTTTCTCACATGAAGAACAGTTTACCAAAGCAAAGCATACCCCCCCATACACAAAAGATGGGCTTTATACTTAATTGGCCTTTGTAATATAACCTCAAGAGTTTCAGTATAGGCATTTTGAATATTCACAGTATCTGATTAGTGCCCCTCTCCATTTTGTCCTTTCTTCTTGCTCACAGTTTGGACATTGGGTTTATCCCCGGAAAGCAGATCATTGACCTGGAAAGATGATATAACATTAACACTGAAAACACACACACACACACACACACACACACACACACACACACACACACACACACTTTCTATATTTCTGTGTTTTCTATAAACAAACAAAATGGAGGAATTGAGCCTCTGAGAAATGTTAAATAGTTCTATGTCAAAACAAGGAAATAACAAGGCAAGGAGGGAGGAATGGGAGGACACAGGGATGGGATAACCATTGAGATGTGACAAGAATAAATTAAAAAAAAAAAAAAAAACACCTGCAAATAATTTCTCAAGAGAAGAGATACAGGACTCCAGCTTCTAAATGTATTTGCCAGAAAACGCTAGATGGCTACAGTTTTATCTGTTTTCTAACACTCTAAGAATAACAATATCAATAGAGAAACTTCTCCCAATTGACATTATTAGGAAATAAGTATAATAACAACAACACACCTGCAAAGCTGATAAGCACCCCCAATTATTGATGTGTACGTATGTTCGTTAATGTAGGAATTCTTAGGCTCTCATTGGGCACCATTTGCTCATATTGGTGTATACAGCTCTAGCATGTATGGTGATGTAGTGCCTCAAAAAGAGCTTGAACTCAGTTTTTGCATGTGCACAGAGAAATAAATTTTGCTTATTCGTTCACTCATTCATGAACACATCAAGAGAAGCGAGTATGAGCTAAATATTTATTACTGAATATTTATATGTACCTCCAAAGTTGCTACTTGAATGAAATTAAACCTGTGTAATATTTAATATTGTGTTGCTATGTTAGTCCAAACAGCCCTCTGCAGATTGGTGAAATATAACCTTACATTGTGGGAATGTCAACTAAAGGAGAAATAAAGTAATGTGGCCCAGAAAAACAAAACAAAACAAAACAAAAAAAACCAAAAACAAACGAACAACAACAACAACAAGGCAAGGAGGTGGTGGAAAATAACGGTATTATTAAAATTCACTAGTGAGCTGGTGGTCTCCAGTCTTTTCCTTGTGTGCATTTACAGAGTTCAAAACTATTCACCACATACAGAGTTTAACATCTGGCTTAGTACCCTCCAATGAAAATTATTTATATACTACTGTTGTTAATGATGATGGGGCAATGCTCCTGAGTCAGAAAACAGTGAAGTGATTATCTACTTTTGTTTCTTCTCTATCCCATTGGAAAACAATGAATATGAGAGATGAAAATAATTCTGATTCAACTTTCTATAGTATATCTGCCTTCCAAAACACCATTATATCCTCCAAATACAATTTTTTTTGTCATTTTTACATTAGAATAAATACATATTCAAAAACATTTATTACATTAAAAGTCACCACGGTACTCAATGTTCCAATAACTTGATTAGATTCAGAACAAAAACTAATGCCTATGAGCACTGTGTAATCAAATTTGAAATGTGTGCACTGTTTAAGATGGTATCATATATCTGAGAACAAATGAATGTATGGTTTGAGGCGGAACGTCGCAAACCCTTGACAATACTACCTTAAAGTGAGAACAAAGCCTCATAAAGAGGAAGAAGACATGTTTCCCATGCACAAGACTGGATTCCATTCAGAGAATGAGAAAGACACACAAATACACACACACACACACACACACACACACACACACAGAGAGAGAGAGAGAGAGAGAGAGAGAGAGAGACAGACAGACAGACAGACAGACAGACAGACAGAGATAGAGCCCCAGAGACAGAGGCAGAGAGAGAGACAAACAGAGATAGACAGAGAGACACAGAGAGAGACAGTGCTATTTAACATAAATACACTAATATTTAATAGTTAATTGAAGCAAATACTGGCATCCTGTTGTCATAGTAACTCAGGAATAGGCAAAGAACACATACTATAACACAACAAATGCAGTTTCTTCCTTTTCTGATATGCTCTAGTAACATTTTTCTTTGAATTTAATTTCTTTGACCATTCATGCAATATTTTTACAGCTGCTATTTATATAGTATCTATTAATACGTTTGAGTATTCAGAACATAAATAATTATATTAAAACATGTGAAACACATTGTAGAAGGGCCTTTTGAAAAACTCACCTGTCTCTGTCATGGAGCTTTGCATGTGCATGCATAAGTGCACGTTTGTGTGTGTGCATGTGTATGTTACTACAGGCATACAGGCATGAAGGGAGGAAGTGTGTGAGTCATGTGCTCATGGTGGCCAGAGATCTACGCCTGGGGTTTTCCCTACACAGTCTCCTTAAACTTTAAAAGGATTTATTTGTTTTGTTTTATGTGTATGCAGAGTTCGCTTATATGTATGTCTATGCATCACATGTATGCAGTGCCCTTGGATGCCAGAAGAGGCTGTATTACATGCTCTAAGACAGGAGTTACAGATGAATTTTTTTTATTTGGTTTTGTTGTTGTTTTTATTTTTTTTTCTTTCCTTTTTTTTTATTAATTTATTCTTGTTACATCTCAATGTTTATCCCATCCCTTGTATCCTCCCATTCTTTCCTACCCCCCCCCCCATTTTCCCATTATTCCCCTCCCCTATGACTGTTCCTGAGGGGGATTACCTCCCCCTGTATATGCTCGCAGCCATATGAGTGCCCGAAGCCAAACTCAAGTCCTATGGAAGATTATCCCAAGCACTTAACCGTTCTCCCATCCATGTAATTTTGTGACAGATATTCTCACTAACTTTAGCTCACTGATTGGCTACTCTGGGTGGCCACAAACCATCAGGGATCTGCTTGTCTCTACTGATATTACAGGCATAAATTTTATAATTGGTTTTTTAAAAAAATAGTTTGAATGTGGAAGATCCAGGCTCAGAGTGTGCACCAAGCACCTAAGTGACTGAACCAACTCTCCAGACCGTCCATAGGAATGTATATAAATCTCTTAGAAAACAAAGACAAGTGAAAAGCTAAGAACAGAAAACCATAGAAAACTGAATGTAAATATAAAAAATAAAATAAATAGGAGACAAAAAATCAAGATAAATGTTGAATAATATTAAAAATTAATTTATTTGCAATTTCTATACTTATCATAGGGTTTAGGTCACCGTTATTAAAAATGATCCAGTAGATGTCTACTTTATTACTAAAAGTATATGAAGAATATAAATAAGAGTCATTATGAGCCAGACATCATGGTGGTCTTTTGTAATCCCTGGACTTGGAGGCAGAGACAGTGAGCTGATGATAAGCCATAAACCTCCATAACCAAAACCTCTTACAAAGTTTCCCATATCTGCGTTGGGAATTTTGTTAAAACTTCATTTCTACCAGGAGCAGCATTATCTACCTATGCAGAGTATCCTCCATGCAATCTATATTTTTTATTTTTGAAATGGGTTAGAGGTTACTATGGTTCCATGTGCCATTGTTTGTCAGTTATTTATTTTGATCAACACCTGCCATATGATGACCTCATCCCTATTTAAATGATTTCATCCCCTGTTATCCACTCTTTATTTTCCACTTTATTTTCTGCCACCTCCCTTACTTAAGGTATACTTCAGGTATAACTTCTTTGTCTCCCATCTAATTTATGAGTTCTATAAGTAGTCAGGCTTAGACAACACCAAACAACTAAGAAGCACAAGCTAGGATGTATACATGAGGGAAAACATATTGTATTTGTTCTTCAAACCTAGGTTTATCTTATGCAGCATAATCTTTTCTAGTTCCAATAATTTAACTGGAAATTTGATAATTACCATTTTATTTACAGCTTAGTAAAATCCCATTATGTTGTTTACAACTAAGAAAATACTTTAGGAGATCTGACAACACCAGATTTCAAAGTATATTATAGATCTAAGTAACATGATATTCTCACAGAAACAAATACACAAAAACATAGAATAAACTGATAGGCTAAATACGTATTTTTATTTTTGACAAAGAAACCATAAACATACATTTGATAAAACACAGCATCTTTAACAAATGGTGCTAAAAAAATGGTATTTCAACATGCAGAAGAATGAAACAAGTTCATAAAAGCTGATATTCTGAAACTGCTGAAGAAAGAGTAAAGAGAAGACTTCAGCGTTCTGGCACAAAAGACTTTGCAAATGGAACTCCAGTAGCACAGGAAATGAAAATAACAATCACCAGGCAGATACTCAGGAAGCAGAAAAGTCTGTACAGCAAATGAAAGCCATTAGCAGTGGTTTTCAACCTCTGGGTTTGCCTTTTTGGCAAACCTCTAGCTCCAAAAATATTTACATTATGATTCATAACAGTAGCAAAATTACAGTTATGAAATAGCAAAGGAAATAATTTTATGGTTGGGGTCACCATGACATGAGGAACTGTATAAAAGGGTTGCAGCATTTGGAAGGTTGAGAACCTCCGCCTCACAGTGATAAGGCAATCTACAGAGTCTAAGATTATCCTTACCAGCTATTACACAAAGTTTAGTGTCTGTAATACAAAAGAACTAAACAAACAAACAAACAAACAAAAAACAAACAAAAAACACCAAACAAACAAAAACAAACCAACCAACCAAAAATCAAGAAAACACAATTCAGTATTTTTAGCAACCAGGAAAAATGCAGATTTAAACTCCTCTAACACTCTGTTTCCTTGTAGGTTTCTAGGACCCTCTGAATCCTTCTATTTCCCCATTCTTCCTTACCTTTCTCACCTAGAGTCCCAGTAGGAAGTCCCAGTATCTATCCCAATCTCTGGTGAAGTGAGAAGACCATTAAGGATGGTGCATCTGGACCTAGGCGGGGTCAGCTCAAACTACTGTACCAACCGGGGTCAATGCATGCAGCAAACCTAGAACCCCTATCCATATCTAGCTAATGAACACCACATTCTCCACAACTGTGTGGAGAGGAGGGATTGAGTGGGCATGAACTCTGGTGTCCTTTATTTGGCCACTTCCCTTGGTGAGGAGCCCTGGTGACACTCAGAGTAAGAGTAAGCAGGCTACCAGAAAGAGACCCGATAGGCTGTGTGATCTTATAGTGGGGGACAAGGTCTCTTTCTGTCACAGACATAGGAGAGAGGAATAGGATGAAAGAGGGGATATAGGGGGAACGGAAAGATACAAGTGAGGGGATAAAAATGAGATGTAATCTGAATAAATTACTTAAGTGAAAAAAAAAAAAAAAAAAAAGACTCTGTCTTCCATTAGTCACACTGGCCAGCAAAAAGAATGCAAATGATAACAGATGCTTGTGGATGGAGGAAAAGAGGAGCTCTTTCACACTCTTGGATGCACTGGAATGGGGTGTCTTTCTACACCAGTTAAGAAGCTCCTCAAGGAAACTAGAAATAAAGTTACTATGTGACGAAGTGTTACCGCTGCTGAGTACATACCTGAAAGACCCTATTGTCCTCCTATAGAGATACACGCTCATGGACCTCCACTGCTGCTCTAACACAGCAACTAGGCAATGGACAAAGTCTATGTGTCTCTCAACTGATGGATATATAATCAAAATGTGAGATAAAAATGCAATTAAATTTTTTTCTTCATTTTTTAATATTGTTTTTATTTATTTGAAATATATATTTGCACTGTTTTTTTAATCACTTGTAAATAATTTTTAAATATTTTCCTTTGCTTTCGGGATTTATAGGGTTTTGTTTTGTCTTGTGTGTTGCATTAGAAGGTAAAGATTATAAATACAGATCTAATTGCTAACACTTAAAATTATATGCAAACACAAATTCTCAATAAATAGTTGAAAAATAAATAAGAGATGAAACTATTTAAACAATTGGTTAATTCAGCATCACAATAAAACTATGGATTATTGTTAACTGCCATGTTTCAAAGAAGGGTTGTATCTCTTTGAGTTGAACAAATAAAATTTATGTGTTCAAAGAAGGCGTCTTTCATGGGTAGGTAATGTTCCAGTCAGAATTCAGGAGTTATTAATTAAAAACCAGTACCAGTTGTGGTCCTTGTGACCCAGAGAATACTAAATAATACAAGCTATTGCCAATTTTCTTGGTTGCCTACCTGAGCTAGGTCATATTACCCTATTATTATAAACATGATGCACTTGGACATTAAGAAATTGAAAAAAATCAAGACAAATATGAATTGGAAGTTTACTTATTGTTGACTAGCTTTCATTGTAAGTGTTTGGGGGAAAAGCCAACATCCTTTCATAGCTGGGAACTCCATGAGTTACAATAGCTACTTGTACACCAAGATGTGACTATCAGTGAAAGTGATCAGGTGGGGAAGATGAGGGGGAGAAAAGCAGTGGGCTCTACTTACTAAGGGTGAGGAAGATAAGTAAATACAGAAGGAGGTACAATAGCAGTAATGGTGTCCCTAAAAGTAAAAAAGAATCATAGAAATTACTATCTAAAAACGCCTATAATGTACACATTGGTGTACAGATAGACATGCATATATTATATGAAGCTTTCCCATCTTGGGTGGACAATGCTTCCTCCAAAAGCTAATGACTATCTAACTGGTATCTTCTTGTGGTATATAACACATGCTCTCTAAACTTTTTTTTTTCAGGTTTCTTTAGTCAGCAAAGTTCAAAGGTATGCTACTTTCTTAGAAATTCTAATATATACATATATACATAAATTTTCTCCGACATATTCATGTTTGAAAAGGTGGTTTGAAAACCATTCTGCTTTGTAGTTGCTTTGCTATTGAATATTTTTTTATAGCCATTAGACTAATTAGACTATACGGACAAGACAGGAAAATATCAGTGCCCAATAGACAGAATTACATGCAGCAACTTTCATTTGAGATACAATAGTCTCCTTTACAGCCGAATATTAAGCATTTGGTGCAGCATGTTCTTTGTTCGAGTGATGTGGTTTAAGATTGGTTTTTGCTCAAACACAGTACTTTAAGACAGTTCTTGTAAATTTTTGTAATCCTCAGCATATTATCCAAGAAGATTACATATCCCTCAACAATGTTGTGTTTTGATAGATACATAGTCTAAAGCATTTTACAAAGAGTCTATCTGACGAACAAGCAGAAGAGGAGAGAAAGTCATTACTCAAGCAGGTTCTGTAGTTAATTCCAGGCATCTTTATGAGTACAGATAATTATCTATTCATTAAAGTACCCTATAATCTGGATTAAGCAGTATTAAGGGAAGCAAATTAAAATATTTTTACATATTATCAGCTACATGTTGTCTGATTTCAGGAACATTAGTTTGCATTTCTTCCACCAGTCCAACTAATTTTTAATTTGAAGGAAGTTATCCCTCTGTTTGCATTATCCTTTGGTATGCAGTATGATTGACAGTTTTTTAGTTTTCCATATATTTATATGGGTTTTAATAAAGAATTGAGATGACACTCATCTGAAATCTTGTATCAAACCAAGGTAAAACTTAGAGCCTACCTGACAGTACTTAAATTATTATAATTTCTAAACTTTCATAAAAATAAATTTACTTAACAAAGTGATATTGCTGCTGATTATATTCAAATGTTATTAATATTTTCACGCTAATTTTGGCTTCTCTTTCCGTTTATTTCCTGAAATTTTATAAACTAATTGCAGATTTTATGTTATGCACTTGATATATATATATGTAAATAAAAATTTATGTAATGTCTATGGAAATTTCCACTTACATAAATAAAAAGTATTGGTATGAACTAACATCGATGTTATTAAACTTTCTGATTTCTTTATAATTTTGGCTAACTTACATCAGGATCCAAAAGAAGCTTATGTGTGACCTGATTGTTAGGATTTTATAAAAATGTACATTAGTTTTTGTTCCTCAATTGCATGTTTATATAATTTTTCTCTAATTAAAACTGGGTTGCATACATTGTCAAATTATCCAAATTTAAAATTAACTTCTAGCTTTCCTGTGGTGCCATTTCTTATAGCCCCTGTATTTTGAAAGTTAGTTTTTAAGCCTTGGTATAGATACAAGGCCATATTTTACTGTGTAGCTTTTGGGTGTGGCTCACCATCTCTCATAACTATTTCCACTTATTTGGCTTCTCCATGTTCTGATTGACTCCCAACACACGCCTGGGAGTCTAGCACGAGTGATAGGAAAGTCCCCCTGCTGGGTGAATGGAGAACTGCAGTACGAAGCTGCACTTGGTCCATCTCAAGCTCTTCTTTTGCAGGTTGACTTTTTGATGTAGGCTTACAGGGTCACAGAAGTGACTCAATGAACAATCTTGGCCTTTTGTATGTCTTCTTGCTGCCTTATACTCTAAAGAGAAAGTGTTCCAGACTTGAGAAACTGATGCTAGAGGATTGCCAAGATTTTGAAAATAGTTTAGGGTACAAAGGGAAGTACCGGAGCACCAGAGGTGTGGTATAGAAACATGTTCACCTCTCCTAAAATGGAGAAGGCTGTAGAGAATTATAAGGGGGAACGAGTGATGGTTATTTTTTACTTCCTTAATACATTTTCACTATTATCCCAGAAATTGTCAGAATTTGCTTTTTAATATTTTTTTAATGTCTGTAAAGAATTGAGTTGGAATTCTGATGGGATTGCATTGTATCTGTACATTGATTTTGGCAAGATAGCCATTTTTACTATGTTAATTCTGCTAATACATGAGCATGGGAAATCTTTCTATCCTCTGATATGTTCTTCAATTTGTTTAAAGACTTGTAATTTTTGTCATATGAAACTTTCACTTGCTGGGTTCAGGATACTCCAAGATGTTTTCTATTGTTTGCTACTATTGAAAAGGCTGTTGTTTCCCTGATTTCTTACCCTGTCTATTTGTCAATTGTCATTTGTATATAGGAAGACTACTGATTTTTTAAAATTAATCATGTGTCTAGCTACATTGCTGAAGGAGTTTATTAGATATAGGAGTTTCATGGAATAATTTTTGGAGTAGCATATCATAAATTCACTCAGTTATGAACACCTGATTTTTGAAAAGGAAGACAGAAATACACAATGTAAAAAAGAAAAAAAGAAACATCTTCAAAACATGGTGATGATCAACTGAATGGCTGCATATTGGAAGAATGCAAATAAATCATTATTTATCACCCTTCACAAAACTCCAATTTTTAAAAATTTTTTGTTATTAATTTATTCTTGTTACATCTCAATGGTTATCCCATCCCTTGTGTCCTTCCATTCTTCCCTCCATCGCCTTTTCCCCTTATTCCCCTCCCCTATGACTGTCCCTGAGGGGGATTACCTCCCCCTGTATATGCTCATAGGATATCAAGTCTCTTCTTGTTAACCTGCTGTCCTTCCTCTGAGTGCCACCAGGTCTCCCCCTCCAGGGGACATGGTCAAATGTGAGGCACCAGAGTACGTGAGAAAGTCATATCCCACTCTCTACTCAACTGTGGAGAATGTTCTGACCATTGGCTAGATCTGGGTAGGGGTTTAAAATTTACCACCTGTATTGTCCTTGGCTGGTGCCTTAGTTTGAGGGGACCCCTGGGGCCAAATCTGTCTATCATAATATTCTACTTGTTTCAAAGAACTCAACATTAAACAAGACACACAGAACCTGACAGAAGAGAAAGTTGAAAATAATTTTGAATACATGTTACGGAAGACAACTTTCTAAATGGAACACCAATTGCATAGGTCCTAAGATCTATAAACATTAAGTGGGGTGTCATGAAACTGAAAGTCTTCTAAAAGGCAAAGGACAAAATGACAACCTACCGAATGAGAAAAGGTTTTCATCAACTCTACATCTTTTAGAGGACTAATATCCAAAATATATAAAGAACTCAAGAAAGTAGATATCAATTAACCAAATAATCCAATTTAAAAATGAGGTACAAATATAAACAGGGGAAATCTCAAATGGCTGAGAAATACTTAAAGAAATGTTAAACATCCTTAGCCATCAATGAAATGCAAGTCAAAACTACATTGAGATTCATCTTACAACTATCAGAATGGCTAAGATCAATAACACATGTGATAATTCATCCTAGAGGATTTGGCTAAAGGAAGGGGAACAATGGTCCTCCATTGCTGGTGGAAATGCAAACTAGTAGAGCCACTATGAAAAAATCGATATCACAGTTCCTCAGAAAGATGGCTTCAAGATCTAGCTCTACCACTCTTGGGCATATAGCTAAAGGACATTTCATCCTACCACAAGGACACTTGCTCAAATATGATAATGGCAGCTCTGTTCATAATATCCAGAAACTGGAAACAACCTAGATGTCCCCCAACATAAGAATAAATAAACAAATATGGTACATTTATGAAATAAAATATTACTCAGCTATTAGAAAAGGACATCATGAAATTTTCTTGTAAATGGATGGAAAAATCATCCTGAGCGAAGGAAACCACACCCATAGCAACAAAAATAATATGTACTTACTTATAATTGGATGTTAGCTGTTAAGTAAAGGATAATCACATTACAGTCCACAGACCCAGAGAGACTAAATAACAAGGGTTACTCAAGGAGGACATAGGCATTGACCTATGAGTATGGCAAACAATCACTGGGAATATTTTTCTTTCTTTCTTTCTTTTACAGTCATGGTTGGTTTTACCCTAGGTGTCTGGACCATCAGTTCATGGTGATCCAGGTAGTGTCAGGCAGAATATCTGTCTCTTGGGTTGGTCTTCAAATTTGATCAGTTAATGGTTAGCCAATACAACAAGCTCTGAGGCGCCATTGCCACAGCACACCGTGAAGACTGGACATGTTGTGGATCAAGTGCTTTGAGACTGGGTTGTTGTCTTATTCCCATCACTGGAAGCCTTATCTGGTTAGAGACTATGGCTGGTTCAGACTTCACATTTTCCATTACTAGGAGTCCTCACTATTGTCAGCCTTATTGTGTCCAGAAGTTTCTACAGCACTAGGTTCCTACATAATACCCTAAAAAACCCCAATTTCAGTTGTTTCTCCCCTTATTCTCCCCTTCCAATTCTACTTCCCCCTCTTAATCCCTCCTTTTCCTATCCCTTCCTCCTTGAGTACACCTGCAACATTTATTCTATTTCCTCTTCCCAGAGATACACATATGTCCTCCTTGAGTAACCCTTGTTATTTAGTCTCTCTGATCAAATTTGAAGTCCAACCCAAGAGACAGATATTCTGCCTGACACTACCTGGATCACCATGAACTGATGGTCCAGACACCTAGGGTAAAACCAGCCATGACTGTAAAAGAAAGAAAGAAAGAAAAATATTCCCAGTGATCGTTTGCCACACTCATAGGTCAATGCCTAAGGATCATCAGAGAAGCTCCTTTGGCAGCAGATAGGGAGCAGATACAGAGACCCATAGCCCAAACATTAAGCCAAACTCATGGAAGCCTGTGGAAGTAGAGGGGGTGTGAGGATTAGAGGAGCAGGAGGGATCAAAGACATCAGGAGAACAGGACTCACTGAATTAACTTAGCAGATATGGGCTCACAGAGACTGAAGCAGAAATTACCCAGCCTGCCCAGGTCATAGTTAGGCCCTCAGCATACTCTGTGGTTGATAAATTGGAGTTTTTGTGGGACTCTTAACAGTGAGATTTGGATTGTCTCTAAATCTTTTGCCTATTTTTGAGACTCTTTTGCTCCTACTGGGTTGCCTCATCTGGCCTTGACATGAAAGTTTTGCCAAGTCTTATTTCATCTTGTTATGCTGTGTTTGGCAAATGGAAGAGGAGTGAATCTGGGGAAAATAAGAAGTTAGCAGGTCGGGGTGAGACTGGAAGGAGTAGAGGATGAGGAAACTGTAGTCACAATGTTTTGAATGAGAGAATAAAAAACCAGAGCAAGAAAGAATTAGAAACCAGAAACAATTACATTCTGTCTCCAGCATTCTATCCTATTATATTCAATACACAAATTCTGTTTATAATCGAAAACTGACTGGTTTAGGCACTTCACACAATATACAGTCCTAGAAAATATCTTCAAAGGCAGAGGTCTTAATTACTATTGTCTTTTCCTACCTTTGAAAGTAACACAAAGCTCCTGACAATGTGTCCTTGCACAATGCCAACTAATTGTTATGATGTAGAGACAAGGAAAATTTCCTTTTTAGAACTCATTTTTAGTACTCGCCTTCTTCATCTTAACCAATAGTCCCAAGGCTCAACCATATTCATTATTATGCCATCTTTGGTAGGAATTTTCTATAGTTGTTATCATGATTATCAACTTGACAGGATTTGAGAATCACCCAGGAAATAAAGTTACTGGGTGAGGCTGTTAGAATGTTTCCAAAAAGATGTTAACTAAGATGCCAAGAGCTGCCCTGAAGTATGTAGCATCTTTGCAGAGGATGTGGTCCTAGACTGAATACAGAGAAGAAAGCCAGTGAGCACCCATATCCATCTTTCTCTTTCGTGGCTAACGTTTCACTATGACCTTATGCTATGGATTCAGTAAGACCTCATGATCTTGTCCCCCTATCTTTCTTTAAAAAATAAATGAACCCAAATAAATGCATTCCTTAACTTATTTTTGTTGTTTCACTTTTATCTGCAGGCATTGTGTCATACAGATACACATATTAATACATGTAAATGTAGTTTCTCTTTCCTCAGAAGAGGGCACAAGATGAGCGCCATACCCAAGCTTTACAAATACATGGCTTGGCCTGAGCCCAGAACATTTATATCTAACTATCCCTAAGCTTAGGCCTGGATGATTCTAGCCTTTCTACAATCTAATCTTCTGCAGGCCCAGACCTTGAAGGTTTCAGCTTCTAGCCGCCATCTACTAACCTAAGCCTAGAATGTTTTCAGCCTCCAAGACTTACTGCTAGATTAGCTCACCCTTTCTAGTTCTTTCTGAATGCTGGATGGCTGCTTCAACTCAACTGTTCGGCCTCAAAATTCTTCTCCAAGCTGACTGATTCAAAGTGGCTTCTACCAACACCTGACTGAATAGAAAAACTGCCTCTGAGTTCTGTGAACTTCACTGCATGAACTTCACTGCACTTAACTGAACTGCATCAAACGGCACAGTACTCTGAACTCTAATGTAGTTTCTCCTCAAATATCCTGTTTTCTTCTACTGTCCTCTCCTCTTCTCATACTGTACTCTCTCTCTCTCTGATTGGCTCTCTCTCTGTCTCTCTCTCCATGTCTCCCTCTCTCTCTGTCTCTGTCTCTCTGTCTCTGTCTTTCTCTCTGTCTCTGTCTGTCTGTCTGTTTTCTCTCTCTCTCTGTCTCTCTCTCTCTCTCTCTCTCTCTCTCTCTCTCTCTCTCTCTCTCTCTCTCTCTCTCGCTCCTCTCTCGCTCTCCTCTCCTCTCTCTCTCTCTCTCTCTCTCTCTCTCTCTCTCTCTCTCTCTCTCTCTTCTCTGGGTGTGTGCTACTATTAAGTAGCCTCTCTTTCTTGTGAGAGTTGGTAATATCCTTTCTGGTTCACTCTGTGAAATCTTTCTCTGACTCATCACTTTGTCCCTCAGGTTATATCATTGTTTGGGATTAAAGGTGTGTACTCAGGGCATGTTTGTTTTCTAGCCAGAGGCATTGGAGGTGTGTGTTGTGTTTACATTCCACCTTGATAGCACAGACCTAGAAGGCCTTTACCAGAGCAGCTGTATTGCTGGATGAAAAATCCTTTATAAAAATCCTATAAATATGAATAACCATCCCTAATCTTTTACTTTGTAAAGCTGCTGAATTTTGTAATGATAATCCTTTACGTCACAAAGCCTTCTCTTTTATTTACCAACACAATGTTCCTATTAAGGCATGTACATTTAACTATTATAAGTATTTTGAAATATTCACCATTTTTCATGATGTGGAATTAGATTATACGATTCCTTGGATCTTTCCTCCTTTATAGTGGCAAAACAGTTTGTATTACTTATCCAGTGCAGATAAATAATAAACTCTCAATCAAGATAACTGTGCAATATATTTATCCTTACCTGTCTTCTAAAATTATTGTAGCAACTTTCCTAGTGTCAGTGTCTTCTTTGAATAACATTTTGTTCTCTAATAGTTTCTTCGATTGTCCTGGTTTCAGGGACATTGTTTTGCCCATTCAGTATGAATATGCAGTGCCTCGGACTTTCAATTTCAAAGATATTCAATATTCATCAGCTAAAGTCAGCGGTATTTTTCTGTGGTATATATTGAATCTAACACCCTCTCATGCTAGTGTTAGCATCCTACCCCTGAGCTGTGGTGTTTCCTTTATTGTAAATTTCTACCTAATATCTCCATCATAGATGCAGGAGGGAAATAGTTGCATATGTCTTCCATAATAGTGCTGCTGTTAATGTCAAGTGATAGTTACCAAAATGGGAGGGAAAGAGGTTCAGAGGGCTCCATAGCCTGGACGTACATTCAAACTTCAAATTCTAATATATGAGACTTCTTGCAGCAATTCCACATATTTTTACTTCACAAGAGTTTTAATGATAAGCATTAAATTTTGTAATATTTTTTATTAGCACAGTTTTTCTGTAATTCACACAGAGATATTTTTCTGTATATTTAAAACACACACAGAAAAACATACTTTTAAATTTATACCCTTAGATCTTTATAAAAAAATTCATTACTTAAAGCTTTGAATAAAAATGAACTTTAAATTTCAAGCCCAAATTTAAAAAGAAACCAAGAAATTAATTTGGTTGTTTAAGCTTAGTAACACCATATGTTTTTAAAGGGAGCATTTTCTACCTCAAATCTTTTTAGTTTACTGTAAATCATGTAATTTCATGTAAAATAAAAAAGCATGTAAATTCATGATGAGAATTTATGTTGACAAACGGAATAAGATTTCAGAGGAATTTATCATTTATAAACAATCCCATTTCTACCTTCACACTAAAGTTGCTGGAAGAAATTGTACTCTAAATATATAAAATTTCAAAGGAATATCTACTAAAATATTGGATTTTGTAAGAAGTATGGAGATATTTAAAGGAGTTTTTAAGGGGCCTAGAAGGATGGTTTTGTGATCAGGAGTACTGTTTGTTCTTCCATAGGACCTGCGTTCAATTTCCAGTACTCATGTAAACTCACAAAATGAATAAAAAAAATTAAAGACAGTAAATAAAAAACAGGGTGACAGAATTGAGACAATATTTCTACAGAATTTTATTTACAAGAGATCAAATAAAAAATATTTTATTTATAAGAGATCAACAATACACCAGTGGGCTTAACTGTGATATCTATTCTGAATGGATGATTAAGATAACAGTGAAAATCATAACACTGGTGGAGAATGCTAGCACATATTTGATATTTCTGTTGGCCCATTTTGTTAGCTTTAAATGTCCCACTTTCTCCATTTGTCCTTGTTTCTGTAGACAAGTCTGAGAGAAAGGCTTGTCTCTGGAGCTATCTCATTTGAACAAAAACGGATTGTAGCAAGTTGGTAAGGTAGACAGTTTTGCAACCCGCTGAAAGTACTTTGGGTAATTTTGAGAACCGTTTATTCATCACAGCAGTTTCAGAGATGTATATCATTACTAACTGTCTCATTCCTGTGGAGAACAGAGGAGAAAGGAGGGAGATTTCTGAGAGTAAAGCTTCTCCATAGGCTCTCAATTAACTCTTTCTGAGCACTGGCTCATGCAGAAAGGCAACATCCTCTATGGGGCTAAGTAGTTACCCAGAGACCAGATGAAGATAATTTATCACACCATTGCTACAATAAAAGAAATAACTTAATTGATGTTTGTTTCAGTTCATTTCTATAGCATGTTCTGTTTATGTAATCATAAATCCCAACTTTAAAGCACCTATGCATGTTTTAATGCAGCGTGGAGTATAATACTTTCAAAAGAATAAAAAAAAAAATACTTTGCCAGAATGAGTACTTTGTTTTCTCTACAGTCTGTTTACCTGATTTGATGACAGGGATTTTTGTTTCATTTTAAAACAAGGATATCTGAAGGAGTAGCTCACTATTTCTTCAGTTAATGTGAGGAAATACTAAGTTTTTAATAAGTGAAAACTTTCACTGTTAATTAAAATTCAATTACTGACACAATGGATTACACACATATTTAGTTGAGTAGAGTTCAATATGACTAAAACATATTCACATACTTCTGTGGTGTTTCTTAAATTCCTTTGGAGATTTCTAAATTCACTGTGCCTCACTTCCCAGCATACACTTGCATGTTATTCGTATCTTTGAATGTCCGCTCTTGTTTCTCAAGTACCTGTTCACCCTAGTTATTTGTCCTCACTTTTCAAAGCCTTTGTCTCTGTTTTTCACTGGACATCACTGAACTCCATTGTTGACTTTGACCTGATCTTGGTTCATGACTTTTACAGCACTGAATTGAGAAAGTGTTGTCAGATACTGTATAAACCAAACACAGATATTATTCACTTACTGACAAGAATGTGTCCATAGGTGCATCATTATTTTTTCATTGTGTTAATATAACAGAATACTTACCGCTGAAGAACATAGAATATTATTATGGTATAAGTCTGAAACGTCCTCTACAGGTTCATGCATTGGTTGTTTTTCTCAATCCTATATAACATTAAGACTACAGACATGTCTGGAGATGGAAATATTTGGTGGAAATGGTTCATGGAAGTTGGGTTTTTGAAGGCCCTACCAGCTTCTTGCTCTGATATGCTTTGTCCACTGAGACCGATTTCTCTGTGTAGGCTTTGCGGCCCCGCACTTCCTTTGTAGACCTCTAACTTACAGAGATCTGCTTGCCTCTGCCTTCCTGAGTGCTGGGATTATAGGAGTGTGCCGCCATACCTGTCTCTTTATTCTCTCTCTCTCTCTCTCTCTCTCTCTCTCTCTCTCTCTCTCTTTTTTTTTGCTGCCATTGTATCATTAATGGCTTGGCCACAACCACCTCCTGACTTGGTCTTTGCTATGCCTTCCACTCTGTGCTGGATAAAACACTTAGGAAATATGAATTAAAATAATAATTTCATTTCTTAAGTTGTTGCCATCACACTTTAAATCACAGCAATCCATAAATAAGGAATAATAAAAATTGGCATATTAGAATCATGGTTATTTTGATGAGAAACCTGACAGTGTAGTTGTTAAGACTTTGAGTCTAGTTTTTGGGAGAAATGTTGAAGCATTTAGAAATGCAGGTTATATAAGCAACAGAATCATGAAAACTGTGTGTAATTGTCCATGATGGTGACATCAGACATGCAATAACATGAATGCAATTCTTCAACAATTTATATTTAAAAAGGAAAGCATCATGAGTTTTATTCACTGCCTCAACACTGTGGATATAGAGACAGAGGGATCCCAGGGGTCTACAGTCTAGACATGCTAGCCTATTTGGAGATGCCTAGCAAGCACAGTGATATACTCTATATAAAAATAAGCTTGACTAACATTTAATTACAAATATATAAATAAGTTTACTCCATTTTGAAGCAATTTCTCTTGGTGTACATATGACATACATTGTATAGTAGCAAAAAATTACTAAAAATAAATTATGTAATGCTTCTATTTTTGAATCAGATTAAGTCGTTTGATGCTCTGCTGCTGTATGTTCCATACTGTTGACTGTGTAATTAATGCTAGCAAAATAAGATTTGACAAAATAATCCCACTGTGTCTGTTTGAATGCTAATGTTACAATCCTTCATCCCAGAATGATACTAGAATACTAAACTTGCCCTCATTCTGGGTTAAGTTAAGGCACTTATACTGTAAGTATGCCCATCTACTTAAATAACATATGCTTATTCTAAGTATAGCAGTGTAATAACAACACAGATGCGTATGGCTTTCTCATTAATACCATCTTTGAGAAGATTTCCATAGGGCATTGAACAATCAAATCAAAAGCTTAGAGATACAATATAGTGGTACTGTTTGAAGCAAATTTAAAAGAACAAAAATAATTTGCTGAACATCTAAAAATATATATTGATATTTTATTAGTCCTTGTTAATGCCAGCATACAAATGTGTAAATGGTCATACATTGTGCTTGGCTATGAAATTAGCACAAGCTCCTTAACTTTTAGAGTCCATGAATAGAAATCTCCAGCTGACATGACCCTGCTTTCCTTAGCTTGCTCTCGCGAGACCTTCTGTTTCCTCCTGAAGCAGCATCTCTCTTTACTGGGTTAAGGTTCAGGAAACAAAGGAACAGGCCCATATTTTACAGGACAAAATTTGATGTTGTCTATAAACCAGAATTTCTCTGCTCTTCACAGTGGTTAAATTTCCAAAACTACCTTTATAGTTTTTTTTTAATTTTATATTATTATGAAAGAAAATAAATAATATTTGTTGTCACTGTGAATCTGGCTTATTTTTCCTAACTTGATGACTTTTTAGCATTTTTTACAAATTATGAAGCTACATTGTGATATAATAAGTATAGTAAATTATTTTATAATTTATTATTTTATAATTGATCTTTTTTTGCATTTTCTACAAATGATACAGCTTCATTGTAACATAATAAATATAATGAACTTTATAATGGGTGTACACAAACATACACAGCCATATATTTATACACATGCATTTTCTTTATACCTCCATTCATGACTTATTTGTGTTCTCTAACTTAGCAACTGTATCTCCATTACGTGGTGTTATTAGCTCTTTCTACATTACTGTGATCACAACGCTGGGCAGACATAACTTAAGGAAAGAAACATTCATTCAGCCACAACCTTGGGTGTGTACAGTGTATATTGGCAGGAAAGGCACACAGAGCAAATCAGTTCACGGCAGCTGAAGATCGTGAAAGAGGGTACTACACACAGAGCTGCAGGAAGCATAAGAAAAAGCATGACAGTCAAAGGTCAGCTCCAGTGATCTGGTCCCACTATCCAGGACCTACCTCCTAAATGCTCTTGAAAAGATAGAACCACAAAGAAGGGAAGAATGATAGGAAATAGGAACCTATGAGCAACACTTTATGTCCAAACCATAATATTCCAGCCTGGGCCCACAAAGACTCACAACCATCAGAGAATGTAAAGTGAGTTATCCTTAAGAGTTCTAAAAGTTAGCAATTCCCTATTATTTGAAAGTCTGAGTGTCCAGAGTATCTACTAAGACTTAGGCCAATTTTTTAATTGTGGGTCCCTAAAAATGGAAAAACAGCAACAATGACAACAACAAACAACAACAGTAAATAAAATAAACATAAAAAAAATAATTTCACCAGAAATGAGACAAAACTCAGCAGGATAATCTTTGAATCTTGTAGTTTTAAGTACTGTTCTTAGGACACATGGTATTAAGACAAGAGTTCTAACAGACTTGAGCTTCATTACGTCTATAGTTCTGTCATTCACTGCACACATGGCTTCTGGGAACTTGCCTCTGTGTGATAGCTATTGTATTTCCTGGGAGACATGCCATGTTCCCAGTATGTCCGACATCTTTAGGTCTCTGTTGGAATGTAGACTTTACACTCCCTGATACACATGCCTGACTTCCCTGGTAGCATCTGCATCCTTATCACTTTTATCTCTAGCACGCCTGTGGAATGGGTATCAGGTAGTCAGTACCAAGTTATTACCACCTTAAGTAGTAATTGTGCTCTAAGGACCACGAATGCAGGGATTTTGAAATATCTGTGCAGCTAGACCAGAGGAAAAGCACATCCAGGTGATCTTTTTGGAGGAAGATGAGCATGTCAGGAGCATTCCCCCTGTAAACAATAGTCATCCAAATGAGTTGATAGTTTTGTATACTGACGGTTGTCATAGTGGTAGATGGAGGGCACTGTATCACCAATGTATGAATTGGCCTGAAGAAACCCTTCCTACTTTGTCAATGCAATTTGCTTCCCTTCTCTTAAACGTTACTAATCCATTTAGCCCTTCCAATGTTGTTATAGTCAACTTTTCCGTTTACTTGAACAACTTGGCTGAGGGCAGTCTTTAAAACCTTCTTCATTGAATCTCACTAAAATCATGTCTAAAAGCAGCCATCTATTATCATATCATAGCTCAAATAGTATTCTGTTTTAACTTCTGCTACCAAATTAACTCAACCTTCTTTTTTTTTTTTAATTTTTTATTAATTTATTCTTGTTACATCTCAATGTTTATCCCATCCCTTGTATCCTCCCATTCCTCCCTCCCCCCCATTTTCCCATTATTCCCCTCCCCTATGACTGTTCCTGAGGGGGATTACCTCCCCCTGTATATTCTCATAGGGTATCAAGTCTCTTCTTGGCAACCTGCTGTCCTTCCTCTGAGTGCCACCAGGTCTCCCCCTCAGGGGACATGGTCAAATGTGAGGCACCAGAGTACGTGAGAAAGTCATATCACACTCTCCAATCAACTGTGGAGAATATTCTCATCATTGGCTAGATCTGGAAAGGGGTTTAAAATTTACCACCTGTATTGTCCTTGGCTGGTGCCTTAGTTTGAGCGGGACCCCTGGGCCCAAATCTGCCTATCATATTGTTTTACTTGTAGGTTTCTAGGACCCTCTGGATCCTTTTATTTTGCTATTCTCCCATGCGTCTGTCATTTAGAGTCCCAATAGGATGCCTTCCCCTCTGTCCCAGTTTCCTGGTAAGTGAAGACTTTCGTGGGACATGCCTCTTGGGCTAGTATGCAGATATAAGTGAGTATATACCATTTGATTCTTTCTGCTTCTGGGTTAACTCACTCATTATGATCATTTCTAGCTCAATCCATTTATCCACAAATTTCGGGAATTCCTTGTTTTTAATAGCTGAGTAGTATTCCATAGTGTATATGTACCACAGTTTCTTTATCCACTCTTCTACTGAGGGACACTTAGGCTGTTTCCATGTTCTGGCTATTATGACTAAGGCTGCTATGAACATGGTTGAGCAAATTTTCTTGTGTGCTGGAGCATCTTCTGGGTATATTCCATGGAGTGGAATAGCTGGGTCTTGAGGAAGCCCTAACTCAACCGTCTTTTACACTTAGATTCATTCAAATTTTGAGAACATGGCCAAAGTGTACACTAATCCTCTGCTAGAAAGTTTTTTTTTAAAAAGTCTTGCAGTTCAAATCCTGTGAGAGTTTTTGCTAATATTTGACATCCGTGAACACTATCTTTACTATCTAAATGTTTATCACTGTTCCAGCATACTGCTAGACTCTTATCAGAATCACTCATATAGCTCCTTTTAAATATTTAATAGTATTATATCCTTAATGTTTCCAAATTTCTCTTAGAAATTTATTTCAAATGTTTGGATACTAGTCAGGCTTAGGTATAGCAATAGCCTTAGTTTTTGTTTCCAGTTTTCTTTATTAGTTAACGTTACACCATAATGATCACAGTACCCGAGAGAGGAAAGTAAAGGTACAAAGATTCCTTGTGGCTGGTGGTTTCAGAGGGTGCCAGGCAATCAAGCTTGGGAAAGAAAGGTGGCTAGAGCATGTAGTAGACTCTGTTTTCATTCAAGTGGACCAGGAAGCAGAGAGCAAGGCAAAAACCAAGGTGGCAGGCACGGCTTTTAATAGCCTTCCATAGCAATCTAGAAACACCCCCCCGAAATATCCCACTACCTCACAAGCTAGTTCCACCTGGTAGAAAAGAATCATGAACCATAATCTTGTAGGACACATTTCAGATTAAAGTGTCTGAGATTCCTTTAAGTGTGAACCCCGGACTCTTACAGATGAATTCACCAGTAGTTTTAATTTGTCAAAGGCATTAAAAATAGAATGGTGTAATTTCAAAGTTAGGATCTGATTAATTTCAGAATTTGTGTTTACTGCTGTCTCTGCAGCATTTATAATCAGTCCAGAACTGTTAGAAATGGTGTATCACATTGAAGTATTAAAACCTTAACAAGCAGCAATCCAGTAAGATATTATTCTTTTTATATCTCAGACTATGAATACTATTTTCTCAGTGTTTTACCACCACTTGGCTCAAAAACTGATATTCTCACCAAAATTTAGCTGGTTAATTTTTATGTTCTACAAATGTGATTAATTTGGTCTGGTGATTATGCTGATACTGCTAGTTTTGCATTAATCTGACAAATGTCAAGATATTCAATTTATGATGTGTTTTTCTGACTCAATTTTGGTGAACTTAGTTGATGCTTATTTGTCTGGTCCTCTTTCTTTCAGCTTGTGGTAACCCTGTATGGCAGGAACATGTGTTGGGGCAAAAGTTCCCACCTTTAGGACACTGAGTAAATTACAAAAGCAGCCTATCAGGTTACCATACTCCCCTTTGAAGGAATACTTCTTAACCTTAACGATACCCTAAAAACTCTATAACAACTCAGTATCATCACAGGGAGGAGTGAATCTCTACCACACGGACCTTTGCCTGCACTTAAGGACCAAATTAGGTAATACATTTTCCAAAATGGTACATTGATTGTTTTGTTTTTAGCATTTTTGAGGTACCATGCAAGATGGAATTACATTATATTGTTTAACATAAATTAAACCACATAGTTTTTTTCCAGTGTTTTGATACTTGAGTCTTCCCTTGTGTCCTTTTGTTTTGGTCCATTTTGAGATGCTTTAATTGGGAAATTTCAATTATGTTTCATATATGGCTCATTTGTAGTTAATATCATTGCTTTAGAGAAACCAATTACTTGTCATGACCTACTTTGCAGGTAGGTGACTTCACCAATGTGAATACCTATGTTCAATGGTTAAGTTTATAATTCATGGAGATTGTTCAATTTGTGGTTTCATGCTTTTTGCCAGTTTTCAATTTTTTTCATATAGACTTAAACATAGTTTTGCCCCATTTTCTTTGTTCTTCTCTTCAGTCTTATTTGCACATGTTTTGCAAGCACTCTTCATGTCCCTTTCTTGCTGTGTAATCATCATCCTATATTTTGTCACCCCAACTTCTTTGCTGTTATCTAATCCTTTTCTATACTTTATTTTCTCTAAAAATTTCTTAGATTATTTTAATTTCTTTGGATTTTAAGAATCTTTATTTATACCACAATCATTTTTCTTTAATTGTCTGAACATTTCAGTGTGTTAGGAATGTATTTACATTATCTCTACTCCTTCCTCTACACCCAATTCTCCATCTTTTTTAAAGTTCTCATGCTTTTTAATTTAAAATATAATTTTATTGTTTCCACCCATTCAGTTTTTTCAAACCTTTTTCATATATATCCCCTTGCTCTCTCAGACTCATGAACTTTATTTTTTAATTGTCATATGTGGTGTGTGTGTGTGTGTGTGTGTATGTGTGTACTATAGATATATAAATATAACCTGTATAGTTCCTATAATGTTTTTCATGGGTGACCACATTCATTTAAATTGATGGCAGATTTAATTATTGTAACATATGTATCTATTGCACACACATATGTATGCTTAGATATATTCTTATGAGGTCAAGTAGTACAATCTTTCTACTCCCTTTCCACAATATTCCCATAGGCTTATGTATAATAGTTGCATTACAGGTAAATCAATAGAGGATCAAAACCATAATTCTAGACATGAAAAAGTTTTCCTTCAAATTGTTAGTCAGTGGAGTCAAAGAAACTATGAAAATAATATAGACTATACCCATTGCCTTTTGTTGACTCCCAGAACTTGAAGCTCCTATGCTGAAGACGTTACATATATTGACATAGCGCTTGGAGAAATCAATCTGGAATTGATCTAGAAGACTCCTCTCTGAGGACTAGCTTTCAAAGAATCAAAAAATGGCATGTAAGGTATTAGGGTTGAAAAATAATCAATAGTTCTACTTAGCTGTAAAGTCTATGAACCTCAACAAAACCCAGCTTGTCAAGAGATTCCCAAGGGTGCAATAGTGCCATTATATCTTGGATATAACTGACAGCCCTCTACTTGGACTTGACGCCTACTATATATGGGGAATTAATTTCTGTTAGCGTAAACTTAGTCAAATACCTGTTGTTGGTGAAATAATGGATGGACTACTGCCAGTTTCCTAAACCTGTATGATTTCTAATTGCATTCTGAATAGTTATACTTATTCCCACAATTAATAGAGCTATGATCCCTCTTTATAAACTCTCTTTTATTAACAAAGTTTTACATGAATCTACATTTTGTCAAAATGCTGAGAACAACTGCTATTTGCAGAAAACTATTGCAATGCTGAGTATAAATCCCATGGTCTCCTCTGTTAAGCAAGAATTCTATTACTAGCTAAATTTCAGCCCAATAATTTAATTGATTCTACTTCTCTTGACAGTTATTAACTGATTATATAAGTTTCTGAGATATTAATATATGTACATCATAACACCCTCCCATATGCACTTCACTGCTTTCAAATTCATGGCCACTTTACAAATTTTTTTATTTAAGTATTTTATTCAGATTACATATCAATTGTTATCTCCTCACGTGTATCTTCCCATTCTGCCTCTCTCCATCTTTCATCCTATACCCCTTCCCTAGGTCTGTGAGAAAAGAGGAACTTATCCCCCACTATAAGATCACAGCTTATAAGGTCTCTTCCTGGTAGCCTGCTTACTCTTCCTCTGAGTGTCACCAGATCTTCCCACCAAGGGGAAGTGGTCAAGTATGGGGCACCAGAGTTCATGTCTAAGTCAGTCCCTGCTCTCCACACAACTGTGGAGAATATGGTGTCCATTGGCTAGGTCTGGATAGGGGTTCTAGGTTTACTGCATACATTGTCCTTTGTTGATACAGATGTTTGAGTTGACATGCCTGGGTCCAGATCTGCCAGCCGTAATGGTCTTCTTGTAGATTTCTAGGACACTCTTGGTCCTTTTATTTCCCCATCTGCCTTACCTCTCACCTAGCTTTCTAACAGGAAGTCCTATAATCTATCCCAATATCTTGGTAAGTGAAGACTTTGCTGGGACGTCTCTGTTGTGCTAGTGTCCAATTATAAGTGAGTATATACCATGTCAGCCTTTCTGGGTCTGGGTTAGCTCACTGAGTATAATCACTTCTAGTTCCATCCATTTCTCCACACATTTCTGGATTCCATAGTGTAAATGTACCACAGTTTCCTTAACTATTCTTTGACTAAGGGACATAGATTGTTTCCAGGTTCTGGCTACTACAAATAAAGCTAATATGAATGTGGTTGAGCATGTGTCCTAGTTGTGTAATGGAGACTCTTTTGGGTATATTCCAAGGAGTGAAATACCTAGGTCTTGAGTTAGCCCTATTTTCAATTTTCTGAGAAAGTTCTAGATTGATTTCCAAAGTGGTTGTACAAGTTTGCACTCCCACCAGCAATGAAGGAGTTCTTCACATCCTTGCCAGCATGTGGTGTCACTTGAATTTTTGATCTTAGTCATTCGGATGGTTGTATGATGGAATCTCAGTGTTGTTTTAATTTGCATTTATATGATAACTAAGGACACTGAGCATTTATCAGACATTTGATATTCTTCTGTTGAGAATTCTCTGTTTAGTTCTGAGCCTCATTTCTTAATTGGGTTATTTGGTTTGGTGGTGTTTAATTTCTTGAGTTCTTTATATATTTTAAATATTAGCTGTTTGTCAGATGTAGGGTTGGTGAAGATCTTTTCCCAGTCTATAGACTGTTGCTTTGTTCTGTTGACAGTGTCTCCTGCCTTACAGAAGCTTCTCAGCCTCATGAGGTCCCATTTATTTATTGTTGACCTTAAGACCTGGGCTGATGGTGTTCTGTTCAGGAATTGTTTCCTGTGCCAATGAATACCAGGCTCTTCCTCACCTTTTTTTCTAACAGATTTAGTGTCTCTGGTTTTATGTTGAGGACTTTAGTCCACTTAGACTGAAGTTTTGTCCATGGTGTTAAATATGGATTTACTTGCATCTCTCCACATGTAGACATCCAGTTAGACCAGCACCATTTGTTGAAGATGCTATCCTTTTTCCATTTAATGGATTTGGCTTCTTTGTCAAAAGTCAAGTGTTTGTGTGGATTTATTTCTGGTTCTTCAATTTGATTCCATTGGTCAACCAGCCTATTTCTATTCCAGTACCATACTATTTTTATAACTGTTGTGCTATAGTACAACTTAACATCAGAAATCTAGATTCCTGTAGAGGACATTTTATTATACAGGATTGTTTTTAGCTATTCCAGGTTTTTGTTTTTTTCATATGAAATCGATAAATGATCTTTCAATATATTTAAATATTGTGTACGTATTTTGATAAGGGTTACATTGAATCTGTAAGTTGCTTTTGGAAGGATGGCCATTTTTACTATGTTAATTCTCCCAATCCATGAACAAGGGAGATCGTTCTATCATCTGATGTCATCTTCAATTTTTCTTCAGAGATTTGAAGTTTTATTTCTAAAAAGTCTTTCACTTGCTTGGTTAGAGTTTTTCCTAGATACTTTATCTTGCTTATAGCTATCATGAGGAGTGTAGTTTCCGTAATTTCTTTCTCAGCATCATTGGCATTTGCATACATGAAGGCTACTGATTGTTTTTAGTTAAGTTTGTATCCAGCCACTTTGATGAAGGTGTTTATCTGCTATAGGAGATCTCTGGTACAATTTTGGGGGTCATTTATGTACACTATAATATCATTGTGAATAGAGATAATTTGATTTTCCCCTTTCCCATTTGAATCTCCTTGATCTCTTTTTGTTGTCTTATTGTTCTGGCTAGGACTACAAGAACTATATTGAAGAGATATGGAGAAAGTAGGCAGCTTTGCCTGGTGCCTGATTTTAGAGGAATTTCCTTGAGTTTCTCTCCATTTAATTTAATGTTAGCTATTGGCTTGCTGTATATAACCTTTATTATGTTTAGGTATGTGCCTTGTATCCCTGATCTTTCCAGAACTTTGAACATGAATGAGTATTGGATTTTGTCAAATGCTTTTTCTGCATCTAATGAGATGATCCTGTGGTTTTCTTCTTTCAGTTTCTTTATATGGTGGATTACATTGATGGATTTCTGTATATTGAACCAAACCTGCATAGATGGAATGAAGCCTACTTGGTTATGGTCAATGATATCTTTGATGTGCTCTTAGATTTGGTTTGCGAGTATTTTATTGAGTATTTTTGCATCAATGTCGATGTGAGAAATTAGTCTGAAATTCTCTTTCCTTGTTGGGTCTTTGTGAGGTTAGGTTATCAAGTTGACTGTGGCCTCATAGAAGGAGTTTGGTAATGTTCTATCCACTTCTATTTTGTGGAGTAGCTTGAAGAGTGTTGGTATTAGCTGTTCTTTGAAGGTCTGATAGAATTCTGTGCTGAAATCATCTGGCCCTGGGATTTCTTTGCTTGGGAGACTTTTAGTGACAGCTTCTATTTTTGTAGGAGAAATAGTACTATTTAATTTGTTTATCTGATCTTGATTAAAACTTGGCAAGTGGAAATGATCAAGAAATTTGTCCATTTCCCTTAGATTTTGAAATTTTGTGGCATATAAGCCTTTGAAGAAGGACCTTATGATTCTTTGTATTTCTTCAGTGTCTGTTGTTATGTATCCCTTTTTGTTTATTGATTTGGGTACTGTCTCTTTGCCTTTTCATTATTTTGGCTAACAGTTTGTCTATTTTGTTGATTTCCTCAAAGAATCAGCTTCTGGTTTTATTGATTCTTGAATTATTCTCTTTGTTTCTAATTTATTGGTTTCAGTCCTGAGTGTGATTATTTCCAGCTGTCTACTCCTCTTGGGTGTTTCTGCTTCTTTTTCTCTAGGGATTTCAGATGTGTTGTTAAGTTGCCTATATGAGATATTTCCAATTTCTTTATGAAGGCACTTAGTGCTAAGAATTTTCCTCTTAGCATTGCTTTCAATTTGGGTATGTTGTTCCTTCGTTTACATTGGATTTTGTGAAGTTCTTAATTTCTTTCTTAATTTCTTCTCTGACCCAGTTGTCATTGAGTAGGATTTTTGTTATTTCTGTTGTGGTTGAAGTCCACCTTTAGTCCATGGTCATATGACAGGATATAAGGTATTATTTCAATCTTCTTGTATCTGTTGAAGCTTCCTTGGTGGCCTACTATATTATCAGTTTTGGAGAAGGTTCCATGAGGTGCTGAGAGGAAGTTATAATCCATTGTGTTTGGGTGAAGAGTTCTGGAGATATCTGTTAGTTCCATTTGACTCATGACATTGGTTATTGTCATTATTTCTTGGTTTAGATTCTGTTTTGTTGACCCATCTTTTGGTGAAATTGGGGTGTTGAAATCTCATACTATTAATGTGTGGGCATCAATGTGTGGTTTAAGGTTTGTTAGCATTTCTTTTAAAAATGTGTGTGCCCTCTATTGCGGGTTTAGATATTCAGAATTGTGATGTCATCTTGGTTGACTTTACCTTTGATCAGTATGAAGTGTCCTTCCTCATCTCTTTTGATTAATTTTGGTTGAAAGTCTATTTTATAAGATATTAAATTGGCTACACCAGTAAGCTTCCTGTGCCCATTTTCTTGGAATACACTTTTCCAGCCTTTTATTCTGAGGTCATGTCTATCCCTGTTGCTGAGACATGTTTCTTGAATGCACATTAATGTTTGGTCTTTTTTATGCATTCATTCAGTTAGTCTGTGTCTTTTTATTGAAGAATCGAGACCATTTATGTTGAGAGACATGAATGTCCAGTGACAGTTACGTCCCTTGATTTTTTCATTGGTTGTAGTAGAGTAATTTTTTTTATTGGTTGTAGTAGAGTGTTTGTGTGGTTATGTTTTTACAATAGTATAGTTATCTGTTTCCTCAGTAATTTCGGTTGCAGTTTGTCACTTTGGGTTAAAGTTTTCCTTCTAGTAACTTCTCTAGAGCCAGATTGTGTATAAGTACTGTTTGAATTTGTTTTTGTCATGGGATATCTTGTTTTCTCCATCAACAGTTATTGAAAGTTTCATAGGGTATAGTAGTCTTGCCTGGCATCTGTGGTCTTTTAGGATTTGCAGGCCCTAAATCCAGACCATTCTGGCTTTATGGTCTCTGCTGAGAAGTCATGTGTAATTCTTTTAGATTTGCCATTATGTTACTTAGCCCTTTTCCCTTGTTGCTTTTAATATTTTTTCTTTGTTCTGTACATTATGTGTTTTGATTATTATGTGGTGGGAGGATTTTTTTCTGTTCTATTCTATTTGGTGTTTTGTAGGCCTCTTGTATGTTTATATGCATCACCTTATTTAATTTTGGGAAATTTTCTTCTATGATTTTGCTGAAAATAATTTCTGGGCCTTGGAGCCAGGCATCTTCTCTTTCCTCAGTGCCTATTATTTTCAGGTCTTTTCTTTTCATGATGTCCTTGATTTCTTGGATGTTTTGTGTCAGGAATTTTTCAGATTTAACACTTTATTTGATGGTTGTTTCAAGTTCTGCCATTGTATCTTCTACTCCTGACATTCATTACTCCATCTCTTGAATTCTGTTAGAGACACTTACCTCTGTATTACTTTCTTTCTTTCTTTTTTGTATATTAATTTATTCTTGTTACATCTCAATGGTTATCCCATCCCTTGTATCCTCCCATTCTTCCCTCCCTCCCATTTTCCCCTTATTCCCCTCCCCTATGACTGTTCCTGAGGGGGATTACCTCCCCCTGTATATGCTCATAGGGTATCAAGTTTCTTCTTGGTAGCCTGCTGTCCTTCCTCTGAGTGCTACCAGGTCTCCCCCTCCAGGGGACATGGTCAAATGTGAGGCTCCAGAGTATGTGAGAAAGTCATATCACACTCTCCACTCAAGTGTGGAGACTGTTCTGACCATTGGCTAGATCTGGGTAGGGGTTTAAAGTTTACCGCCTGTATTGTCCTTGGCTGGTGCCTTAGTTTGAGTGGGACCCTAGGCCCAAATCTGCCTATCATAATGTATTACTTGTAGGTTTCTAGGACCCTCTGGATCCTTCTACTTTGCTATTCTCCCATGCTTCTCTCATCTAGAGTCCCAATAGGATGTCCTCCCCTCTGTCCCAGTTTCCTGGTAAGTGAAGGCTTTCGTGGGACATGTCCCTTGGGCTAGTATGCAGATATAAGTGAGTATATACCATTTGAGTCTTTCTGCTTCTGAGTTAACTCACTCATTATGATCATTTCTAGCTCAATCCATTTGTCCTCAAATTTCGGGAATTCCTTGTTTTTAATAGCTGAGTAGTATTCCATAGTGTATACGTACCACAGTTTCTTTATCCATTCTTCTACTGATGGACACTTAGGCTGTTTCCATGTTCTGGCTATTATGAATTCTTCTCTAATTTCTTTCATTCCTAGCTTTCTCCTGTCTGTGCTTTTATCATTGTTTCCAATTTCATCTTCAGATGTTGAACTGTTTTATTGATTTCCTTCATCTGATTGTTTGTAATTTCCCAAGTTTCCTCCAGTGCCTCTCTATATGCCATCTTAATATCTTCAACCTGTTTGGCTGCCTCTTCCTGCATTTGTTTACAGATTTTATTCATTTCCTCCATTATCATTTTCATTACTAAGAGCTCCCCACTGGGTCAGCACAGCCTGGTGCTGGTGTACTGCAGCCCAAAGTTCAGTTTGATGTAGTGTAGATGAAGCATGTCCTCTTTTTTAATTGGTTGTTGACACATTCAAGTGTGTGTGTGTGTGTGTGTGTGTGTGTGTGTGTGTGTGTGTGTTCAGAGTTGACTGTTTGGTAGTTTCTAACCTATTTGTATGCTTTTCTCTGGAGAAGACTATGTTTCTTCCCACTTTCTTTATTTTTTAGTAGTTACTTATGTATGTTTGCGGCCACATGTTCTTCATGCACTGTAGCATGTCTATTGTTGTGTTTTTGTTTTGCTCATGTTTAGAGAGAAATACCAGTTAGGTTTTAGAGAGGTAGCTTCGGAAATTCTAGGAAACAATCTTATAGCAATATGCGTGAGCTTCTCTTTCTTTCACAATTATCCCTGAACCCTGTGGTCCAGAGTTATTTTGTAGCCCTCAAATTTAGTAAAGAAAGCTACCTTAGAATTTGTTTTATATATTTTTTTATTGAAGACATTTTTCTTTTTTTATGTGTAAAATACTTTAATTTGTATTTTAAACTTTATTATAATTTATTCATATTACATTTCTATAGTTATCCCCTTGCTTATGTCTTCCTGTTTCCACTCCTTTTCCATATTCTGTCCTATTCCTCTTTCCTAGACCTCTGACAGAAGAGGCCTTCCTCCCCTACCATATGGCCACCAGCTATCAGTTCTCACCCAGATAGGCTCCATCCCTTCATATTTCATATAAAATCAAATAATGATTTCTCCTCCCAAATCCTGCACATTGTCCCACCTAATCAAGTCAACACCCTTTCTTATGTTCTCTTTCAGAAAGCAAATAGACAAAGAAAACTTCAGGAACAACAAAAATGAGATAAACAAAAAGAATGAAGAAAGAAAAAAAAAAAAAGAAAGAATACAACAAGCATTAATACTCAAACTCAGTTTGTAGCTGTAGAGACATTTTCCCACCCCTTTTTCAAAGTAATTCCTGAGCCATAGGTGTTGGAGTTGTTTTTAACATTTTTGTGGCACTTTCTTTTCTGAGAACTCATCTGTCTTGAACCTCAGTAGGCCTTGTGCATGAGTACAGAGGCTTTGAGAATTAACATTTGAATCAGTCCTAGTGTTTCTGGAAGGCACTGTTTTCTTATTTTTCATTTGTTCTGACTCTTACTTTCTACCTCCTCTTCTACATAGCCTCCTGATTCTTATGGAAAGGTTATTATTATTATTATTATTATTATTATTATTATTATTATTATTATCATCATCATCATCATCATCATCATCATCATCATCATTATTCTTTTTAAAGGGTTTAATGAATACTTTTAATTTAGGACTGAGCATTACAAGGTCTTTCACATTTTTCACATTGTCCATTTGTATTAGATCTCATATATAGGAAGGGGAAACTTCTATGATGATGGCTTAGCAAGAAATGATCTATGGGTATAGCAGAATGACACAAGGAGTCAACTTATTGCTATGTTTCTTTAGAGGAACAATTATATTTGCTATTCCCTTAAACCTATATCATATCTATACACCCAAACAATGTCAGTTATTGGTTCCATCTCAGAGTGAGCTTTAAATCTAATCAAGTAGAGGTTGGTTAATCCCACAATATATTTGTGCCACTATCACAGCAGTGACCATGCAGTCTAGTCATCACTGTAGATTATAGGGTTTGTAGCTGACTTGGTGTTTATCTTTTTCCTTTAGTAAAATTCAGAGAACTTTCTAGTACTATGAACACTAGTCAATAGACGTGAAGTGTTTAATTATGTACCACCTCGACTTCTTTTTGTCCAAGGATACATTGTCTTCAGCTATAGGTCCTTCTCATCAGTTTGTGGAGGGCAATCAATAGCCTTCACAGTCTGAGTTTTCTGGTGGTTTTCATGAGTCCTCTCTGGCCAGCGGCTCAATTATATGTAACCCATTCCTGGTGCTGGAAGTTTGTTGGTTATGAAAAACATTTACTTACAACATTGTTTCCCCATTATTTTGTAACTTTATTTAGATACCCTTCTAATATGTAAATATTACAAGAAGCATCTATATGTATATGTCTGTTGGGTAGAAATGGTGGTGTGTGCCTCTCTTGGTATGTCATGTGAGTTTAGATGAATGTCACACATTCTATGAAAGTCAGAGAAATGATTGATGATATGATTTTTTCTCCTGTGAGGATCTATCTTTTCTTCAGATAAGTTGATAACTTTTGAAGGAGTTATCTTTATTCATTGGTTCTCATCTGAGTAAAACTGTGATGAATAGCAAATTTATAAGATTTTTTCTGGTTTTCCTTGGCTCTCATGACTTGGGTATTGAAAGACTTCAAATGAGAGTTAATGGGAGCTATTCTTCACCAAATAAATTTGGGAGTATGCTTATGAGAGAAATAGGCTATATTTAGAAAAACAAAAACAAACAAAACAAAGCAAAATCTGTGATTTAAATTTATTCTAGAAATGCCAAACCTTGTACATCATAATATCATGTACACATTTTTTAGTATGGATTAAACAATTCCAGATGTATTTAGTCTACGGATTTTATAGGTACTTCCTGTTACAATAAATTCTCAACAATTTTCCCAAGGAAAAGCATATAGTTTTATTTAATTATACTATATTCTTCCATATACTTTTCTGTGCAGCTAAAATTTTATCTAAGCAAGGCAAGTTGTGGCTGTCTATAAAATGAACACCCAGGAGGGTTAGTCAGAAAGAACTTTCATGCAAGACCACACCAGACAATATAGTAAGATCTTGACACAACAGTAACTAAAGAGTTCACCTAAGATAGTTTTGTTGAATTTAAGATTAAGTTATGGGTATTTCTTTTTAATTAATTATTACTTGATATTACTGGTTTGTTTTACTCTATCTGTTTTATCTTCCTTCAATTCTTTGTAATCACAATTGTTTTTGATTGTTCTAGTTTTGGGGGAATCATTTTTATTTGCTTGTTAGGAAATGATGTGAGATTTTCAAACACAATTCATATTTTTTTCTGATATAACCCTCTGTATTGGTAATGAGAATATGTAAAGAATAATGAATTGCTTTTGAATGCACATTTTATTTGATACTTGTTTGATACAGGCTATTTATATTTGCTGCATCTAACCTAAAATCAGGAAAGATTTCTTTTGTGCTTACCAGTTTCATCTACCCAGGCTTACTGATTATATTAGTTTCCATTTTGATTAATTAGTTATTTATTTCTCTTCCCAGGCCTACCCTATCCCTCTTCCCCAAACACCCTCATAGCTACATCTTAGAAGAGGGGAGCATGCCCCTCTTACCCATCCCAGAACTGAGCACATCTTCTACCACAGTGGCCTGCCAAGGCAACACCACTACGGGAAGTGATTTTAAAGCATGCAAAAATGTCCTTGTCAGAGGTAGTCTTTGCTCCCCTTACTAGGGGGCCCACATGAAGACTAAGCTTTCCATAGGGTGCATATGTGTATGGGACCTAGGTACAATCCATAAATGGTCCTTTGCTGGTGTTTCTTTCTCTGCAAGCCCCTGTGGGCTCAGGTTAAGTTGGCTCTGTTGGTCTTCTTGTGAAGATACTGTTCCCTCTGAATCCTTTTATCCTCCCTTCCACTATTCCACAAGGCCCCCTTCACTCTGCCCAATGTTTTGCTGTGAGTTTGAGGATCTGTTTTAATCTACTGCTGGATTGTGGCCTCTTGGGAACAGCTATGCTAGGCTTCTATCTGCAAGCATAGCAGAGTGTTCCTAATAGTGTCAGGGCTTGGCATTCTGCCATGGGTGGGTCTAAGGCACTGTTTGGACAGCCCTCAATCTCTGTTCTTTTTTTATCACTTCACATCTTATAAGTAGGGGAAATTTTAGACCAAAGTTTTTGTGAGTGGGTTGGTGTTCTCCTCCCTCTACAAGGAATCATGTCTAGTTAGAGGGTAGCCTATTTAATCTCCATGTCTGCTACTAGTAAGGGTTTCATCTAGATTCACACACATATTCTCACAGAAGCCTATCCAGTAGCTCTCCAGAATGTCTCCGATATATCCCCTGTCATGGTTTCTCTTCTATATGTAAGTCTTCTGTCCTTCTTCCCACCCCACCCCTAACTCTCCCCACATCAGATACCAACCTTTATTTCCATCAGCTCTCCTCATCCTAATCTGTCCTCTTTATTTGAGCACTTTCTCTGTCTATTCTATTTCTCCTTCTCAGGGAGATTCTTGAATCCTCTCTTAGGCCATCCTTGTTATTTATCTTCTTTGAGTCTGTGGATTGTAATATGGTTATCCTGTACTCTATGGCTAATATCTGCTTATAAGTGAATACATACCATGTGTGTCTTTCTGGGTCTGGGTTACCTCATTCAAGATGGCCATTTCTAGTTCTGTCCACTTTCTTCAAAGTTTCATAATTTCCTTGTTTTTAATAACTGAATAATATTCCATTATACCACAGTTTGTTTATCCATTCTTCAGTTGAGGGGCATCTAGGTTATTTCCAGCTTCTGACTATTACAAATAATGCTTCTGTGAGCATAGTTCAGCACATGTCCATATTGTATGATGGGGCACCTTTTGGTTATAAGCCAAAAAGTGCTATAATTGGGTCTTGAGGTAGAGTTGTTCCAAGTTTTCTGAGAAATCACAGATGTCATTGTATAAGTTTGCACTCCCACCAACAAAGGAGGAGTGTTCTCTTTTCTCAACATCCTCCCAGAATGTGTTGTCTTCTGAGATTTTGATCTTAGCCATTATGATGGATGTAACTTGGAATCTCAGACTAGTTTTGATTTGCATTTCTTTGATGACTAATAACATTGAGCATTTCTTTTTATTTTTATAGTCTTTGGTTTTTATTTTCATAAGTGTCTTCTATCAGGAGTAATTATATAATTTCCACTAACAACATGTTAATATTTTACTCACCAAATAGTTGGAAAAATGTGAGAGTGCACAGATTCCATATACAAATACCATCTTCTGTATATTTACAAACTCAATATGTTAACTGTGTTCTGTTGACTGACTTCATTTACTATATAATGGCACTAAGCACTAGATAATTTGGAGTAGATTTATGCAGTTTTGCTTTCATAGAGAGGTGGCTAGAGTTCTGGGAAACAATTCTTGTAAACACTAGATTTTTCACTTCTCACTAAGCTCACAGGAACAAAGACTTAATATAAGCAGAAAAATAAAATGTGTATGTGTGTAACAAATGTTTCTTCTGGGACACCATACAGAATCACCCTGACATAAAAAAGCGAGCTCTAGACCCTGCATGCTGGTTCTTAATGGAGATGCGTAAATGCTTAAATACCTGTTGTTTAAAACTAAGTACAGTGCTGCTCCACAATGCACTGATCATAGTATATTTGTTTATGGTGTATACAAGTAAAACTGACCCTCTACAAGGGTCATAAACAATCTAAAGTAGTGTTTGAGTACTGCAAAATCTATTTTAAAAGTCTGCTAATTCACTCAAATAAGCAGCAATGTTTCTAGTTTTATCTACATCTAAAGGCAAATACAACATTGATGCTCTCTTTAAAATAGCAATGTTCTTTACAGATAAAAATTCCAAATACAGATTTATTCATAATCTCAATGCAATTAAAAGGATTGAGCTGGTGACCCACAGAACTATGCAGGTAACTCAGGGGAAAGCATAAAATCACCATTAGTGTTGTGTATCAGACCTGCAATCTACAGGGATATTCTTCTATTCTAGCACACCTGGAAGAGGATGCTAAATCCTCTTAAGTCCTCCCACAAGACTGGTATGAGTAAATTAATGATGCTTTTCCTAAGTTTTGGAAATCTAACAGATCTAGGCATCCTTTATTCAAATAAGTTATGGTATAAAGAGACAGCAGTAAAGTGTGGGGACAGAACTATTTCTTCACTTTTTGTGCGTTATTTTTTATTATAATTAATCCAGATTACATTCTGATTGTTATCCCCCTCACTTGAATCTTCCCATTCCCCCTCACTCCCTCCTTTGCTCTATTTATCTCCCTTAGACCTCTGACACAAGAAGATATCCTTTCCCACCCTATGACCACACCTATCAGATTTCATCCAGATAACCTGCTTCTCCTTCCTCTGTGTGCTTCTGGGCCTCCCCACCAAAGGGGAAGTAATCAAATTGGGGCTTCCAGAGTTCATGTCATAGGCAGTCCCTCAATCATTGGAGATTTCTCTGTTGCTGAGAATTTTCCATGTAGCTCTGTACCACATTTTTAATAGGATTATTTGGTGTGTTGGTGTTTAATTTCTTGAGTTCTTTATATATTTTGGAAATTAGCCCTTTGTCAGATATAGGGCTTGATTCTATCATTTTTTTCTGTTGACAGTGTCCTTTGCCTTACAAAAGCTTTTCTATTTCATGTCCTATTTATTAATTTTTAACCTTAGAGCCTGAGATGTTGTTGTTTTGTTCAGGAAGTGGTTGCCTGTGTCAATGAGTGAGTTCAAGACTCTTCACTTTTTTTTCTAATAGATTTAGTGTTTTTTGTTTTATGTTAAGGTCCTTGATACACTTGGACTTGAGTTTTATTCAGGGTGATAAATATTGATCTTTGTGCATTTTTCTACATGTAGACATCCAGTTAGGCAAGCCCATTTTTTGAAGATGCTATCTTTTTTTCCATTGTATGGTTTGGGCATCTTTGTCAAAGATCAAGTATCCATAGATTTGTGTATATATTGCTGAGTTTTCAGTTTGACTCCATTGATCAACTGTTTGTTTCTATGCCAGTACAATTCAGTTTTTAATACTATTGCTCTGTAGTACATCTTGAAATCAGACACAGAGATATGTCCAGAAGTTCTTTTGTTGTACAGAGTTATTTTAGCTATTGTGGGTTTTTGTTTTTCCATATGAAGTTGAGAATTGTTCTTTTACAGTCTGTAAGAGTTGTGTGGAATTTTTATGGGAATTCTTTTAAAACTATAGATTTCATTTGGCCATTTTTAATCCTATGATGAGCATAGGAGATTCTGTTATTGATTTAACATTGATAAGGGGTATCTATCAAGAAAATCATCCATTTCTGTTGTGGAAATTTGGTTTATATGTAAACATTTTTTGTTTTAACCTCAGGTGTTGGATATGGGAGCTGCTCCAATTTGTCCATAGCCAATAATTGCCTCCTGAGAGTGCATGTGATGTTTGTCAGCTGTGAACTACCTCATACAGTGGTATGATCTTTGTCAGTGGGGACAAAAGCCAGCCCCAAAGAGAGACGGGGGCCTCCAAGAAAGAAAAAGGCTACTAGTGTTTCCTCCTGCTGCTCCTGGTTGTTGTTGATGCATTGAGAGGAGAAGTCAGTGATATTCTGAAATAAAGATTAGACTTGCCCCAAAGAACCAGACAACCCTGAAAATCAGAAAGCAGCTAAAGAAAACTATGCCTCCTCTCCACATTAACCTTCTTCCTGCCCTGCCTGATGTTTAGGTGTTAGAAGGAATTTGGGTGGAGTAGAAAGAAAGAGATATAAGGAACCTAAGATAAAAAAAATGTATTTTCCAATGTATAAGATGACTGGGCATATAAGACAACCCCCAACTTTTCCAGTTAATATATAGAGTTTGGAATATACTCATCATAAAAGACTACCCCTCTTCCAAAGCACACCCTGTGTAGCACACTTGGGCATGTGTCAATTTGCAGACAGGATATAGACAGCAGGCACTTTATTAAATGCTCTTTAATGTGTGCTCCATACTCAACCTGAAAACTCACAGCCCTCTGAGTCAAATGTGTGGGTATTGGTGGAGAGCCAATCAATGCTCATGTTTTCCTCCTAAAGGTAGAGAAAGATGTGTGCAGCTTGCTTCAAACTCCCCACACAGAGTCAGGAATCGGCAAAGGCACTCCTCACTATATGTGCCCATCGTATGAAACAAGGGGAAGCAGCTGTAGGTAAGTACCTGACATATAAGACATCCCCCAACGTTGAAACAAAGTTTGGGGGTTTAAAATATCATCTTATACACTGGAAAATATGGTAGTTATTTAAAAATACACATACAACTGGTGCCCATATGTGGGGTGTGAGCATAATGGGTAACTTAATGTCTAATGTTGTAGAGGAAACTACAGGTTCTGACACCATCTTTATACTGTTTCAGGATATCAACAAAATGGCAGTTTCTGTTGCAGGTTTCTTTCCTACCTTATACCCACAGGGAATTTTCTGGTTTTGCCTTGTCCTTTTCCTATATTTCATTTTTTTTAAAGATTGGAAAAAAGACTGATGAGATATGAAAACCAGAAGAGTCACTAACTTCTATAGTTCTGGAAATAACTTCAGAGTTGGTAATAGAACAGGACAGTTTACAGGTAGATTTATAAGCACTTGGGAAGCAAACAGCACTACTGATAAACAGAGATAAAAAGCATTAAGATTTGGTGGTAACTAAAAACAGGAGTTCTCTATTGCAGCCATTCCCATGCTATATGCACTAGGTATTCATAGCACCTGTGTGCGGAAGAGGGTGGGGAAGACCTGGAAGCTGGGGAGGCAAAAAGACCTCCTGAAGAATGGAAAGCTGGACAGTCTAAAAGGTGCACCACTAGTTAGAGGAATTCGTTAGGGTTATATAGACACCATCAACTTTTCTAGTCTTTGTGCAACATATCCCATCCAATGATAGTGATGAATCTCATGATGAGATGGTATGGCGTCCAGTTGATATAGTAGATTTATAGCATTTTAAGGAGTCTTTTGTACAGTATGGTACACATTTGTCTTTTGGTAAACAAACATTAAGTAACTGGACTATGCAGCATAGACTTATTCTACAAGATTGGAAAGGATTGGTGTCAGCTGTGTTAGAAGCTGCTCAGTAGTTATAGACATTATTATGTGGAGAATCTAAATCACAAAAATAGCACAACAAAATCTAACAAAGGGGATAAATGTTAAAGGTCAATTGCTTGGTGAAGGCCGTTATGCTGGTTTATGAAAACAAACTCTGTCTTAAGATGTAGTAGTTGAGCAATGTTGTATTGCAGGCTTAAGACCTTGGGATATGGTTGAGGATCCTGGAAAAACAACCACCACATTTACTATGGTATTTCAAGGCCCCGCCTGGAAAAGCCTTCACAGAATTCTTACAGAGACTGGGTTCAGCTCTAGTTTTCATTTAGATTTTCCATTTCCATTTTTGTGGCATACAGGATTTTGAAGTATGACCTAATGAGTCTTTGGATTTCCTTGGTGATTGTTCTTATGTTCCACTTTTCATTTCTCTTTTTGTTAATTTGGATACTCTTGCTCTGCCTTTTAATCAGATTGACTAAATGTTTGTCTATCTTGTTGATTTTCACAAAGAACCAGCTGTTAGTTTCTTTGATTCTTTGTATTATCCTTTTTGGTTCTACTTTATTGGTTTCAGACCTAAGTTTCATTATTTCTTCTGGTATACTTCTCTTAGCTGTGTTTACTTTTTTGTTCTAGAGCTGTCAGGTGTACTTTTAAATTGCTTGTATAGAATATCTCCAATTTTTTTTTATAAAGACACTTAGTGCTATAAATTTCCTCTTAGAGTGCTTCATTGTGTCCCATAAGTGTGTTGTTATATCAGTTTCATTAAATTCTATATAGTCTGATTTCTTTCTTATTTCCTCTTTTATCCATTGGTCAATGAGTAGAGACTTGTTCCATTTCCATGAGTTTGTGTGCATTCTGTTGTTTCTATTGTTATTGATGTCCATATTTCAGCCATAGCAGTCTGATAGAATAAAAGGTGTTATTTCAATTTTCTTGTATCTGTTGAGGCTTGCTTTGTGGTCAATTTTGAAGAAGGTTCCATTAGGTGCTAAGAAGGAGGTATATTCTTTTGTGTTTGAATGGAACATTCTGTAGATATGTTAGGTCCATTTGATTCATAACATTGGCTAGTTTCATTATTTTTGTTTAGTTTCTATCCAGTTGACCAACCCTTTGATGAGACAGGCGTGTTGAAGTCAGTCACTATTGTGTGTATGAGGGTTGATGTGTTAAGCTTCAGTAGTATTTCCTTTTTGAATGTGATTGCCTTTGCATTTGGTGATATATGTTCAGAATTGAGATGTAATCTTGGTGGATTATTCCTTTGAGAATGAAGTACACTTACACATTTTTTATTAATTTTGGTTGATAGTTTATTATATTTGATATTAGATTAGATACTCCAGCTTACTTCTTGTGTCTGTTTGCTTGAAAAACATTTTTTCAGCCATTTATTCTCAAGTAATGTTTAGTTTTGTTGCTGAAGTATGTCTTTTTAAATTTATTAATTTATTCAGATTACAATTAAATTGTTATCCCATCAGTTCTATCCTCTCATTCCTCCCTCCCTCCTGCTTTCACCCTATTCCCCTCCCTTAGGTCTATGACCGAGGGGGACCTCAACCCCCACTATATGGTCATAGGCTATCAAGTCTCATCTTGGTAGTCTTATTATTTCTTTGAGTGTCACCAGGCCTCCCCACTTAGGGGATGTGGTCAAAAATGGAGCACCAGAGTTCATGTCAAAGTCAGTCCCCTCTCTCCACATAACTGTGGAGAATGTCCTGTCCATTGGGTAGATCAGAGTAGTAGTTTGATGTTTATTATTGTATTGTCCTTGGTTAGTGCAATAGTTTGAGCAGAGCCCCCTGGGCTCCGATCCACCCATCACGATGTTCTTCTTATAGGTTACTAGGGCCCTCTGGGTCATTCTATTTCTCTAATTCAAAGAATCAACAAAACCAAGAGTTGGCTCTTTGAGAAAATCAACAAGATAGACAAACCATTAGCCAAACTAATGAAAAGGCAGAGAAACACTATCCAGATCAAAAAAACCAGAAACAAAAAGGGAGACATAACAAGAGACAGAGAAGAAATACAAATAATCATAAGATCCTACTTTAAAGGCATATATGCCACAAAATTTGATAATCTAAGGGAAACGGACAATTTTCTTCATCAATTCCACTTGCCAAAATTGAATCAAGATCAGACAAACAAATTAAATAATCCTATTTCTCCTATAGAAATAGAAGTAATCATTCAGAGTCTCTCAACCAAAAAAAAAAAAAAGCCCAGGGTCAGATGGTTTCAGCTCAGAACTCTACCAGATCTTCAAAGAAGAGCTAATACCAATACTTTTCAAGCTACTCCAAAAGATGGAAATATTATCAAATTCATTCTATGAGGCTACAGTACCTTGATACCTGAACCTCACAAAGACCCAACAAAAAAAGAGAATTACAGAACAATTTCTCTTATGAACATTAATGCCAAGATACTCAATAAAATACTCAGAAAACAAATACAAGAACCTGTCAAAGATATCATTCACCATGCTTTTTTATACAACCGAATGATGGGTCCTGTTTTTGTAACCATTGTTAGCCTGTGTCTTTATTAGTGAGTTGAGACCATTGATATTGATACATATTAATGACCAAATATTGTTAAATTTTGTTATTTTGATGTTGGTGGTGTTAGTATTTATGTGTGATTCCATTCTTTTTCTTTTGCTGGTGTGGAATTTTTATTGCCTATGTTTTTTTCAGTGTAGTTACCCTTGTAGGAATGGAGTTTTCATTCTAGCATTTTCTGTACTTGTGAATAAATATTGTTTAACTTTGGTTTTATCTTGGAATATCTTGTTTTATCCATGGTGATAGAGAGCTTTACTGGGTATAGTAGTCTGGGATGACATTTCTGGTATCTTATGGTTTCTAAGACATCTTTTCAGGCCCTTCCTACTTTTAGAGTCTCTGGTGGTCTGCTTTTATGTTACTTTGCCTTTTCCCAAGACTGCTTTTAATAATCTTTCTTTGTTCTGTAGATTTTGTGTTTTGATTATTATGTGGTTGGAGGATTATCTTTGTGGTCCAGTCTAATTAGTGTTCTGTATGCTTCTGGTATTTTTATAGGCATCTCTTTCTTGAAGTTGGGGAAATTTTCTTCTATGATTTTGTTGAAAATATTTTCTGGTCCTTGGAGCTAAGATTCTTCACCTTTTTCTATTACTATTATTATGTTAGGTCTTTTCATGGTGTCCATATATTTCCTGGATGTTTTCTCTCTGGAATTTTTTTAGCTTTAAAAAATTTCTTTGCTGACATATCAAATTTTCTACTGTGTCATCTACACCTGAGAATCTCTTTTCCATATTTTGTATTCTGTTATAGATGCTTGAGTCTCTTCTTCATGTTTCTTTCATAGGTTTTCTGTCTCTAGGATTTTTTCAGATTGTGTTTTCTTTATTGCTTCTACTTCCACTTAATGTCTTGGAAATTTTTATTCATTTCCCTCACCTGTTTATTTGTTTTTTTCCTGTCTATACTTAAGGGATTTATTAATTTTTTTCTTTAAAGGCCTCTATCATCTTCTTGATATATTTCTTTTGTGCTTCAGCTGTGTAAAGATATCCTGATCTTGCTGTGGAATCATACATGTGTTCTGGTGTTGACAGATTGCCTAGGCTCTTCTTATTTGTGTTCTTATGCTGGCTGTTAGCCATCCAGTTGTCTCTGGCATTGCCGGGTGGTTCCTCAGGGCTACCAGCTTCTGGGAATGTACATAGGTGTGAGGTCCAGTAGATGGAGAGTGTATGGGACCAGGCTTAACTCACCTCTGCTTTGCTTATCCTGTGGCCTTGTGGTACCTAAGGTCCATAGGCCTCTGTCTTTTCCAGGTGGCTGTAGACCTCTCATCTTCCACAGGTGGTTACCAAGCATATCCAGGGATTGGGGCACTGGTCGGGGAATGGGGTGAGCAGGGCAAAGAATGGGTTTCCTTTCTACTAGGTTTGCTAGGAGGATATGGCAAGCTCAGAATTTTGGTTCATGGTGTTTTACCTGGTGGTCCCTGATGGTTTCAAGTCTGTCTTGCATTGGTGGCCGCCAAAAGCATCCAAGGATTGAGGTGCTAGACCTGCAATAGGGTATGCAGTGGATGCAGCAGACTTTTCTACTGCTAGGTTTGCCAGGAGGACCATTCAGTCTGGAATTTTTGGTCAGCAGAGTGTCAGCTGCTGGTCCCTGGGGCCCACTGGCTTCTGGGATATCAGGTAAGAGTGAGGTCCAGCAGATGGAGCTGTGTAGCTCACTGATGCCTTAGTTGTCCAGTGGCCTGGTGCAAGCAGGGAGCTGGCTCCTAGAAATCTCGCTTGTCTTCCTCATGTTGCTTCTGAGGCCCTCCAGAGATGGGACATTGGACCCACCTTGAATGGGGCTTATAGGGGATGGGGACGGTCTCTGGCCTACTCATTTTTAAAAGTACTCCACAATTGAATGTCTGGTAGAATTCTGCACTGAAACCATCTGGCCCTGGGCTTTTTTGGTTGGGAGACTATCAATGATTGCTTCTATTTCTGTAGGGGAAATGGGACTATTTAGCTTGTTTATCTGTTCTTTACTCAACTTTGGCTAGAAATTATCATAATGAGTGAGTTAACCCAGAAGCAGAAAGACTTAAATGGTATATACTCACTTATATCTGCATACTAGCCCAAGAGGCATGTCCCACCAAAGCCTTCACTTACCAGGAAACTGGGACAGAGGGGAGAACATCCTATTGGGACTCTAAATGAGAGAAGCATGGGAGAATGGCAAAGTAGAAGGATCCAGAGGGTCCTAGAAACCTACAAGTAGAACATTATGATAGGCAGATTTGGGCCCAGGGTTCCCGCTCAAAGTAAGGCACCAGTCAAGGACAATACAGGCAGTAAACTTTAAGCCCCTACCCAGATCTAGACAATGGTCAGAACATTCTCCACAGTTGAGTAGAGAGTGGGATATGACTTTCTCATGTACTCTGGTGCCTCACATTTGACCATGTCCCCTGGAGGGGGAGACCTGGTGGCACTCAGAGGAAGGACAGCAGGTTACCGAGAAGAGACTTGATACCCTATGAGCACATACAGGGGGAGGTAATCCCCCTCAGGAACAGTCATAGGGGAGAGGAATAAGGGGAAAATGGGAGGGAGGGAAGAATGGGAGGAAACAAGGGATGGGATAACCATTGAGATGTAACAAGAATAAATTAATAATAAAAAATTTTTAAAAAGTACTCCACAACTGTGGAAGTAAAAGGCAGTGATAATTATGATATACTATAGAGCTGGAACAAGAATTTCTCCAAGAAAACTTAATGATAGGCAAAACTGACTGATACAGGGACAACACAAAACAAAAACAAACAAACAAACAAAAATCAATTGAGCTATTTTAATAATTTAACAATATATCTTATTTGTCTTCAAAATCAGAATTTATTCATATCATTGTAACACATTATACATAACCTAACCTGTTATGTCTTTTCAAAAAGTAAGTATGTATAATTATCCAACAATATATTTCTCAGAATTCAAAACTACACAGTATCATAATGCATAGGATTCATGAGAGTCTATAATTATTAGGTAGGTTCTTAGACTTTATATTTGCCTTTTTTAACTCAGCTTCTACATCTCACAGTAAATATAAGGTAAGAAGAGATGCTCAGCAAAACGTTGCAAAATTACACAATTGTTTCTGTTACTATGATCTAGAACAAGTAGCCTTAAAAAAATGTTCACTTTACATCCTGTTTGTAGGCCCCTTCCTCATTGTTGTTTCACCCTCCCTTTCTCATCACCTCCTGCATCTCCTAATCCTCAGGAAGGGAGAGCCCTTCTAGCCCATCAACTGACCTCAGCCTATCAAGTATCATCTGAACTACATGTATACACTTCTTTGAAAACCAACTTTGTATACAAGATTTTCTTTTAAATGTTTCAAACAACAAAAATATTTGAGTAGAATAGACATACTATAGTTATTCATATATATATATACATATATATATAGCGATTCTCAGGAAGTAAGTAAAGTTAAATGCAAATTATATGTGCATATATGTATATATGTAACATAATGTTTGTACTAATTCATAAAGAAAATAATCACTGTTAATATATGACATATTATTGTGACATAGAATTATATAGATATTAATATCCCCATTGAGTCTACACTCAGAAAATACTATATGATGTAATCAAGGGCAAACTGTTGCTTTATGTGTTATGAGACATAGATCATTTCTGAATCCATGTTTCAAATCGTTTTCAAAATTAGTGAACAGACATTTCTGTTTTCCGATGGCTCATATCTTTATATTTACCATATGCTTGCATACATGTTGACTGCCAATGAAAAGTAAGTGAGAAACAACATGGCAGTAGATTGAGCACAGTTGTGAAAACACATCATTTTCCATGAAACATATGTTTAACTTGTGTGAATTCCAATTTCTTTATGCAGAAGTTACATTAACTGTGTAAATCCATGTCTTGAATACTGTCCTAACTGTCTGCATTTTATTAATATGTGATTAAGTAAATGTTAACTGAGCTCTGATCAGTCTGGAAGGTTCCCAGTGAAATAATAAGGACACCAAATGTAGCTTACATAACAGAACTGAACAAAGTGCATTTTGTCTTACAGACACTAGTATACAAGATTTGTGGAAGATAGTTACATTTATTATAATGCCTACTTCCTGGTTTTATTGCAGATTGAAGTTGTTTAAGATAGATTTGATACTCAAGAAGTTTCCAGTGACATGAACATGACTGGAAATTAATTATAAACCTCATATTTGGTGAACTGCCTAAGTTTATTAATATTTTTGCAGTGTTCAATTTAATTTTAATAACTTGAATAGCTCTGGCAAGACAAAGATGAAAGACTGAAAGCACAAGCACGAATAGGTCAAAAGGAAACTTTGCTTGACAAGGCAAGTGTGTTAAACACTAGCTAGAAAATTAGACAGGATAGGAGATGAAAAAATAATGTATCTTTGATCATCTGTTGGTTGAAAGAAGTAAGATGACAAACAGGAAATTGCAAAGGATAACTATTTGACTGCAGTGGAAACAGCAGCTTTGGTAGTCATATCTCAACTCCATGCAGAATGTGCTCCTAAAACTTCAAGAGAAAGTATCCAGATGTCTAAACATTCAGCTCAATGGAGCTTTTATTTGGAATTTGGCAAACCTTCAGAAAACTAGTGGACAAGTTTAGCTGGAATATTTTTCCAGCCTATTTACATAATTTCATACATATTTTATGCTTCAGCAATATATTTTTAGTAGTAGCCATATTTAATTTCAGATTTCCTGAAAGCACTCTTATTTGTTTGCATGAATTATTTTATTGCTTCCTAACAAAACGCTTTGGGAATAAACCCAATATTTATACCTGTGAACAAACATTCCACAGAGTGGTGAAGGAAACTGATATAATGATATCATTAAACCCTCTGTCTCCACATAATTGTGCCATTCTGCACTTAGAAAAAAATTACCTTAGGAACGGAAATTAAAATACTATTTGTTCTTATTTTATAATTCAAAATTGCATACTCATAAGGAAAATCATATATTTCACATATATTATAGTACAATGAACATTTTCTATAATATAATTATGCGATAAAAGCTTTCCTAGAAGATATTAATCCAAAACTATATATATATAAATTTAACCTCCCTCCCAAAACCCCAAAAACATAAGGACTCAAAGAGAATGAGAAACACCACAACCAAATAGTAAATGAGCCCTTTATTTGTATTTTTACATTAAAATGGGTCATTAGTTCCTTTGTATTAGTTGGTACCATTACATTCCTATGAAATGTCTCAGGCATATGAGGCTAAAGCATTATGCCTGAGTTTCCAAGGCTGACTAAATTTAGAACGACTATTCTAACTCACATAGTCTAATTTTAGAGTCTGTGTATCTAACAAGTCTGTTAAAGAGAAAAGGAATAGTGGATAAAAATAGAAAAATAATAACAACAATTAAAACTAGCAGGAAACAATTAGTTCTAATTAGTTCAGTAATACCAACTGCAAGAAACACATTTTCTTGTCCACATACTCCTTAGAAAATATTGGCAGAAGTCAAATAAATAATTTTCTGTCTGTGTGACTTGGGATGAGTGGGTGTGCTCGAACTTGTAACCTGAGCCTGGCAGTTTTGTTTAGTAAGGAAAGAAATGTGCTAGAACTTTGTGTACATGGTACCTGTCAGAGATGACATAAGAGTAACTATACATTATCATGATATTGTCACACAGAAGGAAAACTACACGAACAAAATCACATCGTGAACTTCTGTATTGTGGATGCTCTGATAGAATTCTTGGACCACTGAAGGTGCATACATGCCACCACTCCTATAGGTACTTGGTGATGGTGGATAGATTTACGCTCTGGTACAACTGTTATCACTACACAATTTGCCAGAAAAAAATATTCATTGTTTCTTTTATAAAAAGAGTGCTCTGATGACGGTGCCTCAGTAATGAGTAAGCCTCACTAATGTGAGGTTACGGAACACTGATATGGAAGCCTGAAAAAAAAAATATATATATATATCAATAGGGGTTTAACAAAATGCAGTTCTAAAGAGGTGTGTGTGTGTGTGTGTGTGTGTGTGTGTGTGTGTGTGTGTGTGTGTGTGTGTGAAGAATTTTCCCTCACAATTAGGTTGCAAGCTAAAGCAATCCAGAATCTATAGCCATTACTTTCAGGAAGAACAGGCCCTGTGAAAAGGGAAACAACCAAGTTCTGGCTACCGTTTAGAACCCTTAATTCTCATGAAAAAACAATTATAGCTTTCAAAACACTTTAACTGATTTAATCAGACCAAATCATAATAAGATTTGCTTTGATTAATTAAAAATTTACTCCTTTAACATGTTAATTACATCTGCAATTACCCATGGTAACATCCACTGAGGTTTTGTGGTGTGCACTGAGTGTTGTGTAGAAAAGTTACACTCGGGTCTTTTCTGATTGATACTATTTAGTTCTCATTAAGAAACTCTACTACATTTTCTCTGCTATAATTTATACTGCAAATTATTGAAAATGAGTATTTTTGATGAAGCAGTCTATACATAGATGAAAGCTAAGCCTTTGTACCTAACTTCCTGTCAATCCTGTATATACCTGCATTGCTTCACTCACCCACATTTAACAATCAAATGAAGACAGTAGCTAAGTCATAATTTTACTTAAATTAGCTTGAATTTTTTTTTTTCAGAAAACCCTACAAAACTTTACTGAGGAAGTGATACACAGTTCTTAGAGGAAAATATTCATTAACAGTTGATAGTGTTTAACACAAATAATAAAATTATTCATTATCTCTCTAATACACTTTATCTTAAAAGATAAGAAAGAGAAAGCAAAGATTATGTTAATAATTAGAATTAAAAACAACCATCTAGCATATATGTCCACTAAATAAAATAAAGTAAATAATAATAATATTTTCAGTCTCTTGAACTGTCTATGTATGTATGGTATGTAAAAGTGCTTTACCAACTTTCATTCCTCATTTTTCATGGCCATGCTAATTAACTTTACCCAGGGTAGGGCAAATACTTACCTGTAAAGTGTACAGGCCACACACTGGATTTAATTTGATTTAAGTTCTTTACTTAGACTTCATGATATCACCTGAATTCCATGTAAACTTTTTCCAACTACTACAACTTTAATTTTAATGTTTAAATTGAAATAGAATTATATCACTTCCCCCTGCTTTCTTCCATTCTGCCATTCCTACCTACTCTTGCTCAATCCCTCCCATGACTTCTATTCTCAAGTTGATAATGTCTTTGTCTTTGATCATTTGCTACACACAATGTAATATGTGTATATACATGTATATATATTTGTTTATATATATATATGTTGTCTGTGTATATATTGTTTTAAAGCTAACATCTTTGTATTGGATAAGCAATAGGGGAGGTCATCCATGCGTACCTCTAAAAAATTGCATCAAAATAATTCATTTTAAATTTGATAGGTTTTTTCACTCTGGCCCGTATGATGAGTCTTTTGTGTCTATTACTTAAAAGTTATGAGGAGACAAGGTGACATTCTCAACATTCATGTTAATATCATTGTGGGTTTTTTTTTTTTTGATGAGACTATTGCTCCTATCGTAATTCATGCATCTAGATGAGTAAAAACCATGGGGATAGATAAAAGTACTTATTCTAATGGAATATTAAAGATTTAATAAGTATACTGACTAATATGCATAGATTAAGTTTTCTTGATTCATCCAGTTTTCCCACCTTTACATCACTGTTGCCTAACATTCACATGGTACAGCTTCTCAGAGTGTTGTCCCACTCAAACCTGTTCCCTGATTTACCATGACATCAAATTTCCCCACTGTTTTCCATCTGATACCTTAACCATCCAGATAATCCACTGGTCATCAGCTCTATAAATTGATGAAAACCTGTTACATTGCCTCTCTTTCAAGTAAAATTGGATAGTAAGATGAATTGTTTGAAGCTTTTGTACCCTTCTTTTCAACCCTGTTTTCAAAACTGACATATTAGAATGTATCATTACAAATGTATTTTTGTTGGACCTGAATGCTATAAAGAGCTATCAACATATTAAGACATTCAAGTTTTTATTTCCTATCTGACCTGATGACAAGTTAAGAACAAAATGGTTCAATGGAGAAAAGTTAGACACCATATTGAGTATGTTTCCATGAACAGGTCAACATACAACATAATGTATGCAAACTAGTACACCCACTTTGGAAATCTATCTGGTGCTATTTCAAAAACTGGGAATAAGGCTTCCTCAAGATCCAGCTATTTCACTCCTTGGAATATACCCAGAAGATGCTATAGCACACAACAAGGACATATGTTCAACCAAGTTCATAGCAGCCTTATTCATAATAGCCAGAACATGGAAACAGCCTAAATGTCCCTCAGTAGAAGAATAGATAAAGAAACTATGGTATATTTACACTATGGAATACTACTCAGCTATTAAAAACTAAGAATTTCCAAAATTTGTAGACAAATGGATTAAATTAGAAATGATCATAATGAGTGAGTTAACCCAGAAGCAGAAAGACTCAAATGGTATATACTCACTTATATCTGGACATGAGGCCAAGGGCATGTCCCATGAAAGTCTTCACTTACCAGGAAAGTGGGACAGAGGGGAGGACATCCTATTGGGACTCTAGGTGAAAGAGGCATGGCAGAAATTTCATGGGGAAATAGAAGGATCCAGAGGGTCCTAGAAACCTACAAGAACATTATTATGGGCAGATTGGGGCCCAGGGGTCCTGCTCAAACTATGGCACCAGCCAAAGGCAACACATGCAGTAAACTTTGAACCCCTACTCAGATCTAGCCAATAGACAGGGCATTCTCCACAGTTGAGTGGAGAGTGGGGACTGACTTTCACATAAACTCTGGTGGCTCATATTTGACCATATCCACTGGATGAGGAGGACTGGTGGTACCCAGAGGAAGCATAGCAGGCTACCAAGAAGAGACTTGATACCCTATAAGCATAGATGTCCCCCTAAGTCACAGTCATAGGGGAGGGAGTAGGGGAAAGGCAGGAGGGAGAGAGGAATGGGAGGATACAAGGGATGGGATAACAACTGAGATGTAATATGAATAAATTAATAATATATATTATATATTAAAAATCCAGTTATGCCACTCCTGGACATACAATGAAAAGATGCTCCACCATATAACAAGGTCATTTGCTCAATTATGTTCATAGCAGCTTTATTCATAAGCCAAAAACTGAAAACAACCCAGATGTCCCTTAACCAAAGAATGGATAGCGAAACCGTGTTACATTTACACAATGTAATACTACTCAGATATTAAAAAGAAACATCTTGAAATTTGAAGGCAAATGGACCTAGAAAGTATCATCTTGAGTGAGGTAACCCAGACACAGAAAGACACACATGGTATGTACTCACTTATAAGTGGATATTTGCCAGATAGTACAGGATAACCATACTACAGTTCACAGACAAAAAGAAGATGCAACAAGGAAGACACAAGAAGGGATGCTTAAATCTCACTCAGAAAGTGTCCCGAGTTGAGACTCCTAGTAGCAGGATTCATGGAGACTAAAGAGTCTACCCTCTAATTATGCAGAACTCCTAGTGGAAGGAGGGGAAAACCAACCCACCCACAAAAACTTTAACCCAAAATTTATGCTGCCTACAAGATGGGCAGGGATAAAAATAAACCAGAGATTGAGGGAACGTCCAACCAATTCCTGAGGCCAACTCCATGGAAGAGAAATAACCCCCAATATACTAATGATACTTTGCTATGCTTACAGTCTGGAGACTAGTATCGCTGTCCTCTGAATGGCTCCACTCAGCAGTGGCTTGAAACAGATTCTGAGGCAGCCAAACATTAGGCGGAGCACAAGGAGTCCTGTGGAAGAGTAGAGGGAAGGACCAAGTATTTGGATGGGACAGGAGCTCTACAAGAAGACCAACAGAGCCAACTAACCTGGCCTCAGGCATGCTTACAGAGACTGATACACTAACCAAGGACCCTTGATGCATGCACATCACCTAAGCCCCCTACACCTACATAGCCAGTGGGCTGCTTGGTCTTCATGTGGGTCCCCTAAAAAGAGGAGAGGAGGCTGCCTCTGACATGGACTCTGTTGTCTGCCTTTTTAATCATTTTCCTCTGCTGGGGCTGCCTCACCAGGCCACTGGGGAAGAAGGCATGATTAGTCCTAATGTGACTTGATGTGCTGGTATGTATCATTAGAGGAAGCTCCCTTTATCTGAGGAGTAGGAGAGGGCAGATAGAGGAAATATAGAAGGTGGAACTGGCAGTAGAGGAAAGAGGGTACTATGATCAGGGTGTAAAGCGAATATATATATATATATATATATATATATATATATATATATATATATATATATAAAACCCATCAGAGGAGACAAATCATAGACAAACTTAGGCATCTGCCATTGTTGAGACAGATACAAAGATAGTTTAGAAGAGAAGAAACTTATAAGTGGAGTCTCTCTGGAGCCACTCCTGGACTGGAAAGATGATGGTTTAACTGAGAGCTCCTGGAAATCAATCAGTCCAGACAAACACAACAATGGTAAAAACTGACATATGAATTTGCATTGTCCAGGTCCTCTTCATATTGAAGACTAAAGAAAAATTTAATGCTCTCTTACAGATGGGAGGCAAAAGGCAGACCAACAAACAAACACCATTGCAAAGCCACATAGCTGATCTTTTCTTTGTGGTCAATGAAAATAATTTTACTAGAGGATAGCTATATGAGGTTTAATCCTAGTTTAACCTACAGAGAGGAGATCTATACTCCCCCCGGGCCCTGTTTCATCCTCATCGGAAGCCACTGTTAGAATATGAAACACAGTGACGTTACAAGAACAGAACCACACTAAAAGCCTGAGACCTAGTCATAGGGATAAAATATTATTTTCTTGCAAATATAAATACTGTAGAAACAGCTGATGGCCTATAAGGTCTGATTCGCTTTATACACCTTTGTGCCACTTTCCTCTGAAGGTCAATGCCTTTACGACCCAAGACATTCTTAATAATGTTAAGATTCAGGAAGTTCTAAAGGAAAGCTCAAACAGATAAGAAGTGAACAGCTCATTTTTACTGAAGTCTAGCAAGGCCTTAATTTGTGTCTTCCCTAACCCAGGGATCATTTTGAGTAGAGAATTGTTCAGATTCCTGATGGGCCAAAAGGAAGAGTACCCTTGAAAAACATCATGTGTGTTTTAGTAAAGAGGAATGGCCAATTAAACAACACACCCAACTCTGATCTTGAAGCTATCACAGGTGAAACTTTAAAAACTGAAGCATAAATGGGGCAAAATAGAGCTTAAAAGACAGAAGGAAAAAACAGAACAGAGAGAAGGAAAATAAAGGGAGGGGAAGGAGAAGGAAGTGGAGAAGAAAGGAAAGGAAGGCAAAAAGAAAATAAGATGGCATGTGGGAGAAAAAGAGGAAAACAAACCAAAGAAGAATAAAAGAAAAAGTGTCAAGGACAATAAAGAAAACAGGGAAACAGAAAAACTAACAAACAAACAAACAAATAGCAAATAAGCCAGAGGCAAAGGTCCAACACAGATGAAATTTTTATAAGAACCTGTAAAAATGGAACACAAGACTGTATGAGGGAATTTCCTCCAGGTATTAGCCTAACATTAGACATCTGGCCACAACTTCAGGGAGATCACAGGTGTGAGAAAAAAATGCTGAGAACCTATAGCACAAGATATCAACCTCCACTTCAGAGATCAAAGGCTAAGAGTCGAAGGAGTCCCAAATAGAGCAGCTATAGTAAAGCAGTAATAAAGATTAAGGGAAGGAGAAAGGTATTTTAGTAGTCACAGAAATAAACTCAACCACTAAGGATTCTGTACCATGTACAGCTGTATGCCAAAACAAAATGATAATCACATAGTCACATGAAAAACAAAACAAAACAAAACACCAAAGAAACAAAACAAATTGGGCTTGCCTGTAGATTAAATGTGGAACCTTGAAAATAATGGGGGGAAAATAAAACAGTAAAGTGCAATAATAAAGGTGTATGAAAACGAGTGAAAATATTCACAAGTGCATCTTTTCATTATAAGCTCTAATAAAAATGAACTGTATAAAAATAACAAAAACATATTAAATTATGTAAGCCTTTGTATGCAGTTACATTTAAAATACATAATAAACATGTTGGTCTATGTATATATTCATCATCTTGCAAACCTTTAACAAAATTAACAAATATATAAGGAGCAGGAAGGAAAGAAAATAAGAATGTTTAAAAATAGAAGGAAGGCCAAGAACTTTTTGGGAAAAAGATTCATAAATTAATGAAGAATTTAAAGAATATCAGAGAAACCTATTTCACTTCATAATTAGCATATATGACTAGTTCATATAAAATTTTATAAAGTGTAGTTGCTGTTATAATGTGTCTCATTGCAAGTGAAATAATGTTACTTGAAAATAAATTTAGATTAATTTTATGTGTACTAGCTGATCTAGAGAACCCACTAAAGATTTACAAATGGAAGTACAGTTAATAATCCAAGAATATAAGCATGTAGAAAATAATTTATGTCAAATACTCAAAAATACAAAGTAGAAAAGGTGATTTTTGACAAAAAATAGGGTGCAATACTGAGAGAGCAAAAAAGAAAGCAAACATATTTCATACTGGTCCAACTTCTATCAGTTATTAACTAGGATCTTAATAATATGGGTTCACGTAATAAAAGATGGAGAAAAGTCCAAACTGCATGTTGTCTCTATGTATCCTAATTGAAATATAAACATTGGTATGTATTTAACATTGAATGATTGATTTGTTTACCTATGACAGTTTTTCGCCCCAGAGTCAAGGTGTTTTCCTTCTTTGTTAAAATGGGAAAGAAATTAATTCTCAAATAATCTCTTTTTTACTAAGTGATAATTGAAATATAGTCAATGAACTGACTTCTATTCATTTTCCCACGTTCTGTTTCAGGACTTCTGTCAAAGTCTCATTGCTTACAGCTACCTGTGCTTTGCTAATAGCAGAAAACCTAGGGTTGCCTCAAGGGCAGATACTGTACTATAACTCTCATTTTTGCTCAGTGCTCTTTTACCATGATCACTTTGACAGCTACTTCCTGGTTATATTTTCTGGGTGACAAGGCTGAGGAGTGTGCTTGCTTCACCATGGGCATTGTGACATAGGAGGAGGTAAGGAATGACCTGTGAGCTGTCAGAGCTGTTCAAGCACCATCTCAGTCACTAGCTGATATTGGTGAAGTAACATCCAGAGGGGCATCTGGAAAGATGAGAAGAAATTCTCCTTGCATTTTTTCATGTCAGCCCCATCCTCTTCCCCTGGTCTCTTTTCCATCTAGTTCTCCAAATCGCATTCATCTCCTGCCTTCTCAGGCTGCCTGCGTTGAGGTTTGTCGCCAGGCTAACCCTCTCTCTGTCTTCTGCCCTGTCTCTTTCCCGCCTCTGAAGAATACTTCCTACTATCCCATCTTAATGATCTCCATGCCCACCTCTTCCTGTCTGACCAAAATTTCCTTCAAGTACCACATTCCCTTTGAATTTCTTTCCTATTTTTCCTCCATCATGGCTACTCTTCCTTCTAAAAGAATCCCTTCACTGACTGGTTCCCCAGTCTCTTCCCCTCACCAAAAGACTAGCCACTCTCATCCAGACTGGGTAAGTCTAAAATCTTAACTAAGAGTATGGGATTTCCTGTAAATGGATTATTTCAGAAATTCAGGTAGTAAGCTTTGTTGGAAGAATCCTGGGCTGTGAACACAACAGCAGCAATAGAATGTAGTCAGTTTAGGGCCTGGACCCATTTGCCATAGCAACTGATTTTGCTTCTTCTCTAATGTTGGATGTAACTGTGAGACCCAGACTTTCTGAAATAAACCGGTGCCCAAAGAACGGAGTTTCTCAGTCACCAGAGCAGCCTTTTTCCTCCTTGCGAATTAGCACATGGATTTTAATAGAATTCATTACATGTTTCAGTGCTTGAATAAGAATCATACTGACTCACGGACTGACACTCGAGGGAATGGAAGAATTACAGGACCTGTGGTAAGTCTGGCTTAGTAAGGTTAAATGCACAGAAACTATGGGGATGATAGCTAAGAGGATGAAAAGGAGCAATCTGCCTAAGTTTGGACCTGGATTCCATCTACATGTAGTTTTGATTATAGGTAAATTCTCAAGCCATTGTAGGATTCCATTTCTTGACCATAAAATGGAAGTAGCACAGATTTGTTACGTATTCAGAAAAGTCAATGACATAGTAAATGAGAAGTATATGTAATTATACCATGCTCCCAAAGTTAAGGGGTTTAAGAGTATTTTATAAGAGATAAAAAGACAAATAGGCAAAGAAAGATAAGGTATTGGATCAAAGAAATATATATGTATATATTTATAAATACACAAAGAAAGAGAGAGAGAGAGAGAGAGAGAGAGAGAGAGAGAGAGAGAGAGAGAGAGAGAGAGAGAGACAGAGTTTGCAGAAACAGACAATACTGAAGATTTAAGAGGTGTTATTTATACTAATTTTAAATAGAATATCTTGCTATTATCATGTATTGCTCATGCCAAAAGAAAAGTTTTCAGTATATTTAGACTAATATTTACTGTATATTACAAATTATAAGAAGCAAAAAGGTCTGCAATGAAAACAATTGATACTTGACAGGAGAAGGAGGTATACTAAGGATATATAAAATAATCAATAATAATATGAAAGAATTCAGGTTAAGATACTAATATATAGAAAGAGAACAGATAGTTAAGACTATCAAGTATAATATATAATTGCCAAAGAAATGCAAAATGGATCATCTTATCAATCTTAGTTACAGGCCTGCAAGGTGGTTTTTTCAGAAAAGATGCTTCCTTTATAATGCTGACAATCTGAACTTCATTCCTGGAAGCCACAGAAGGAAAAAGTAGAGAACTAATAACAGTTTCCTTCTGGCCTCTACTTGTGTGCTATGACACATAAACCTCCTGTCATACACCTAAGCACTTATTTAATTAAAAAACTGGCCTAGACAAGTAAAGGAAAACACAAGACCAACATATTTATTATCAATAAGAAAAAATAGATTAAAGACACATGCATTTAAAAAATCAAAGGATTCCTATAGCTCTTTTTGTTGCTAATAGGCACTGAACATCTCATTGTAATCACTTAGAAATTTTTTAAATAAAGATAGGCTTTATGATGTACCAACTTCTTAATATTTTCCTAATTTCTGTGTCAGGAAAGATCTCCCTAGTTCCAAACAAGTGTCCCTGTTTATGCCTTTAATGATCTCTACCAAATGAGGGGATAGTCCATGCTGTCTCATGAGAACAGACTAATGCTCCAGCTGCATTTTACTTCTGCCTTTTGTCGAAATTGTTCTTAGACATACACCCATGGGCTGCTTCCCTCATTAGTAAGGCTGCTGCCATAGACCAAGAGGCAAAGTGTTCATACTTCGCCATAGACATTCTGTCCTGAGATGTAACAAAGATTCCTTTGAGGTTATGGCTACCGTAACTCAAGTGCTTGTAAACTCAAACATGGATTTTAATTTGGAGGGTCTAATGGAATGGTAACAAATAAGAATTACTGGGTTATACATGCTAAATTCAATTTCCAACTTGGGTTACTTCTCATTCTCTCTGATTTAGTCCCCCTTACTGTATGTTCTTCCAGCCATTTGGCTACAATGTTCTTCCCAGACCAATCCATCACTTTCTGTTTTCTGTTCCACCCTCTATCCTCCGAAAAGTAATCCCATGCTATCACACTGTATTAATTTCCATATCATACTCATCATGCTTTCTAAGCTTTACTCTAAAACTCCATTTGCTCTCTTCTATATTGTGATACTCCTCTATTGACTTGAGCTCCCCTTACGAAGGTTGCTGAGTAGTTTCCCATTCCATCTTTATGGTAGTACAAAGCTAGCTATTTTTGCTAGACTTGAGAGAATGAGCTTCAGAGCCTTAGTTCTTCCCTCTAACATTGCAGTCAAGCAATGATAGGACCAGATTTCTAGCACCCTGACCTGTTATAAATAATGAAGCCAGCATTGTGCAAGGATCATCTCTGCATTAATCTATTTGATCTGTTTTCTCTCTCCTCTGTGTATGATCCTCTCTTCAAAGAAATACAGAGATTTGAGGGAACTAGTTTCCTAGAGATGATAATTCCAGTAGATAGCCCTTATTTTCACATGATTAAGTTTGTGTATAATTCACCATGTCCTTCAGATTCCAGGAAAGAAAAACCAAAGGACGCTGACTGGAAAAAATAAAGTGAAAAAGACACAAGCTCTTAGTGGGTAAGTCTTCTCTACTTAGTAAGTTTCGGGAATCATAGCAACAATGGAAATGTTGTCTAGAAAAACAGGGTAGGAGCACACACCTCAATTTGAATCTGAATTCAGTTTACTAAGTTGTATGGCTATAGTTGAGTTGGTAAGTCACTTGATGACTCAGCATCATTACCACAAAGTGAAGATATTACCATGGTTATAAACTAAGACTTGATATAAACTACCATTGCCATGTGCTTATAACAACGCCTATCATATTGAAAGTTAACAAAGGTTGACTTAACTGGTAGATATTAGTGTATTATGACTAAAATCAGACATGAACTTGGAACTGTAAAGGCCTGCCAGTCTGTAAAATATTTCAGAACAGCGTGAATAGATTTTACCTAAGAAGGCCATCTTTAGGGACTGGAAGATGGCTCAGAAGTTAAAATCAGAAGTTTGCTTTTCCAGAGGACCTGGATTTGATTCCCAGCACCTAAATAGCAGATCACAGCTTTTGTATCTCCAGATTATAGGACGAAATGCCCTGTTCTGGCTTCCATAGGCATGATATTTGTGCAATTTATAAATTGTATTCTTATGCAGACAAACATATAAAATAAAAATAGAAGAACACAGCCTTTAGTAAGTAATGAAAAATATTTAGAAGAATGGAAACTAGGGAAAGAAAACTATACACAGTAGAATAGGAAACTTAAAAGAAACCAAAAATGTACACTAAGAAACAAAACAAAAACAATCTCAGTAATTATTTTCATTTATTTGTTTTGTTTTTCATTAAACATATGGCAATGTTTAAATCACATTATATCCCATGGCGAATTTACATAGGCAGAAAACATGTATATGCCCTAATTATCTTCTAAAGAATTAGAAGAATGAACATAATCAAGTTGCAAGGAGTCAACAAATACACCATGTTCATTGTATAAACATGAGTCAATGCCAAAAGTTGGCATGAGTGTCATTGAAGATGTAATATTTGCATAAGCATTAGATCAAGATTTAATGATTCTTAATAAGCAATTATACTGGGGCTTTCAGCAAAACATCTTTGTGACTAGAAAAAGAAGTAGGTTATCCTCTGAGGGAGACTCTCTCAGCTTCCAGAGGACTACACAGATTTCAAGAAGTATATTCCCAGACTCAATATAAGGAGACATGAAACCACACTCAATGAGAAATATGTTGGTCTCTGAGCCAGTGCTAACATTTGTTTAATGTCTGCTGTTCATCTTAATTAAACAGTGTAGAAACTCTAAGTTTTTTGTACTAGAACATTTAGTGACAGTTTTTTTTTTGTGAGATTACTTAAACAGTAAATATAAATATTTAGTAAATACGTAGAAAATCTGAATCTCTGCTAACAACTGGTTATTTTTGAGGATCAAGGGCTCCAATAAAACCAATTCTTCAAGGGCTCTGTGCCTTTTCCAGTAGAGCACTCACCTGGAGCTAGCTTTTTTTTTTCTGGAGTACTAGAAGGGAGGATGCTTCAGATGTCCGTGGTTTAATATCTTTCAACTCCTTTATACTTCTGATATTTTTAATTTTGACATTTTATCTCTGAGACAATACTGAACAAGAAAAAGCATATTCTGTGGTATAATTTAATCACAATCTCACATAATTCAAACCAAGAACTTCCTGTGTCACCTCAAACTTCATTCGGATCTTCCTTTCTTTTCTTTAGGTGAACTCAAGACACCAAGACTGCAGGATTTCCAAGACACTACAATATCCTTAATGGCATCACTGTTTACAAACCTAAAATACTGAGTCTTGGAGATCATTATAAATAGTCTATGTCTTGTGTTGCCATTTTTGTGTTGAATAAACAAAGTGAACAATGTTCAAAGAAATCAATGTTTAGTTTATAAATATTGTCAGAGTTAACTTCAAACAGTATGGGTTTCAAAGCAGGGAAAGTTAAAGGGAAAGAATTATATTGGGATTTTAATATTTTAAAGAAGAAATAAGACTCTTAAATACATCTGTATAAAATGTGTCAAATAACTACAGAAAAAGTCATTGTAAAAATTAATGTGGAAATAGATGAAAACATTATTTTCTAAAAAAGTTCTTTCTCTCTCTTCACATTCTCTCTCTCTCCTCCCCCCACGCTCTCTCTCTTTTGTTTCTTCCCCTTCTCTTTGTGTGTGTGTGTGTGTGTGTGTGTGTGTGTGTGTGTGTGTGTGTGTGTGTGTGTTCCTGATTGTCTCTGTATGCTGGGACTGGTAGAGGTAAGAAAAGGGCATTGAGTCCACTGGAACTGGAGTCATAGATAGTTGTGAGAACCTTTTGTGGATTTTAGACATCAAACTACATTCTTAAGAAAGAACAGGTAGTGTTATTCATGACTGAGCCATTTCTCAGCCACTTTGGTAAACATTTTACCATCCCTTTATAAGGAACAGAAAGAACAAAATAGTGAAATTCAGGAAAAGAATCATTCATCGTTTTTGTTTACTTCCTGAAACAACAGCAGATTTTACATTCTTTTCAAGATCAAAGGAAACATCACCAAGATAACCTTTATTCATGATCACAGAACATGTTTAGTAAACTTAGTATAAATAAGTTTTTAAACTAGAAATAAGTTCTTAGAGGTATACTGAAATGCCCATATACTCAAATAACATATCATATAGTCACTATTGAATTCATGGCCATGGACAATTTCTCAAGAGGAATTCTAGGTTATGTGATATTGAGAACACAAGCTGCATACACTGTAAAATAGAATAAATTAAATAGAAAGTTACAGAAGAAAATGTAGAATAAAACTGTTATAATGATCAATGACATAATAAACATAAAGAAATATGATCACAATAATCAATTTCTTTTAAAAGATTAATACATTAGCAAGTTTCAAGGCAATCTAAGAAAACATGAGAAAGAGATCCATTCATAAAGCAGACACCATAAGAAAGGCTACAACAAGGTCTTGAATCTGCCCTCAGTAGCAGAAATACATCACTTGAAACTACCCCGACACTGAACTATGTACTTTCCCATGAGACTGATCTCAAGCGTGACGTGCAACATATTAACCAATGAAAACATACCTTGCAGAAATTCATTCCAGGAAGCGTATATACTGTAGAAGAAATTTTTGTATCACTGGATGAAGACATTAGAAAAGAAAACTCAAATGTTTATACCAACAACTTTGAATATAAATAAAATTAAACTGATAGCAAGCAGAAGAAACAAACAAACAGAAACCATAAGGGGAGCTGGGCATGGTGATACATACCTACAACCCCAGTAGTTGGGGAGTCAGAGGTATGCAGACCTTTGTGAGCTCAAGGCCAGCCAAGGATAAACAGAAAAACTCTGTACCCAAAAAACCAAATAAAACAAAAGTAAGGGAAATAAACATTTTTGGTCTAAAATAGGTCCTCTTTTTTTTAAGTTCAATAAAATCAATGTTTTCTGACAGAGTATTAGTATGAACAAATTCAATATATCAGAAAATAGAAGGATATTAGAGGGGAAATAACAATCATCAAGGGTAACTGTGTGCCTTTCAGATGAAACAGGTGAAAATATGTCCAGCTTTTAAAAGCTACAACTTGGGCATATTTGTATAAAAAGAAACTATTTGATTATTTGCACATCTATTCAAGTACTTAATAGTGTACCAGTCTAGAGCTATATTACAAATAGCAGAGCACTTTTCTATCATAGTGAGGGCTGGTATCAATTTATAAAAGTTAGTTATTTAATTCCAATTACCAATATTATTTTTGCTAATAATTGCTTTTGAACATATTTGGAGTAACATTAAATTATAATATTTTTACTTTTATAAAAGGTAAAGGTGTGAGCCAATTAATTTTATATTCTAAAAATTCTACTCATGTTAAATTATGCCCACTCTACATAATTGTGATTTTCAAATACATGTAAACTCTAGATTCATAACAGTCATAATTTTTCTAATGAAATGATTTAGGGCAAATGAAAGTAAATAAATGTTAATGTTGAAGGCTAAAACAGAGTTTCTCTTGTCTCTGTGTTACTATTCATTAAAATGAGAAATGAGTATGACTTAGATAAAACTGAAACTTTTAATTTGAGTACAGGAACTACAAGGAACTTTGAAAATAATTGTAATGTCATTGTGAGTTACATAACAAATTATATCTGTAGATCAGTGCTTGAATTAAATGGACTGGAAAACTAAATTATGCATTGACACTTGAGATACAGTGCAGAGTGCTGTAAGGTAGTGCAGGTAAGTACTGTTCTGAGTTTTCCTTTTTGCTCTATAAAGTGAATACAATGGGAAGCAACATAGGACCCAGCATAGTATTAGTAATATTAGAATTATAACAATTTCTATGTACATATAAGTTGCGCTAAGTTTATTTCAAATATATTAAAAAGAAGAACTCTGCATTAGGAAAGTGCGTGGTGACTTATTTGATTATCTCAGCTTATTTCTTGTGATTCATTGAGTTTTCCTTCATTAGTACTTTCCTCAGTTATTGCTGTCTTTTGAATTTTAACTATTTGTGTGCTTATACTACACATAATAGCATAAACGTCCTAGGAGCAACCACAGGAAAACATTTAGAAGGAAATTTGACAGCGTGACGATTTAGTAAAATAACAAAAGCTGGTTCTGTCCTGGGGTCTATGACTACGAAAGACCAACTCCAACAGCATGTTCAGTGATCCAAGAAGGGATAAAGGGTCAACAAAATGTAAAGCAGACACACAATTGGTGAATGAAGCAAGCTCCAAATTAACACACACACACACACACACACACACACACACACACACATACATACAAACATAATGCAAACATACATACATGCATATGTGCATGCATCCATCCATACATAGACACATATTTTGTGGATGGAGAAACCCCAAACACATACACATGAACTATTGACAGATGGAGCAGAGCTCCAACCATTTTTGCATATTCAGACACATTCACACATTGCGTAGATGGATCAAAGCCCCAACAACTTTATTTTTTCTCCCATAGCTTATATATCCCAGCAACTCTTTCAAGGAGTACAAAAATCACAATGACTTACATTGTATTTTTCTTTAAGCGAATGATACAATGAGTATAACTAAAAAAAAAAATGTTTCCTAAGACCCTCACATGTTCCAATATTTTGTATATTATTGCTGAAAAATAAATTTTTTTCCTAGAACCCACATATATTCATAATTAAACAATTTGCTATAGATTAACAAAGGGTAAGTTAGCAAGGTAATTTGCTAAGTCATTTTCCCTTATTGGCAGGCTGCAATCCGTGGTCACAAAGAATCAATTACTTTATTTTTAATTATTTTATTATTTATATTAAAAATAATTTTATAAAATATTAAAACAATCACAAATCTAAACTTTTATATAAATAAGTCAGCCACTTCTACTTTATATGCCCATGGTTAACAGCCACTAACAGTTTTTTATTAAATTATACCAGGAAGCTGAGGACAAAAACGCGTACAAGAACCTAATCAATGCTTGATCAGTAGTCCAACTTTAGCCAGAAGCGTGCTAGTCAGGGCGCCGTTCTTCTTTTTCCCTGACCTTAAGAAACCCCTACCTCAACTCTTGGGTCTCCCTTTCTCAGCTTCCAAGTGTCCCCAAATATTGACTACTTTAGTAGAAAATTAACCACTAGTAAAAACATCCTAACCTAACTTTAATACCAATCTACATCTCCAAATTCTTTCTAAGGGTGGTGGACACTGCTAACAATCGACATCTAAGTCCTTTTTAATATGCTCCAGCAGCAATGCTAGAAAAAGATCAAGCATTATTACTATAAGTGCAAATGATAGTGCCCAGAGATGAGCTGGAAGCCTCAGAGTTTTCATACAACTTGTAGATTATGAGGAACGTGGTGACTGTGAAGGCAAAAAGCATGAAGTCCTCAGGGCGTGTGGTTTTCAGAACTCTGCCTCTCCAAGGTACACCCATCGTGGTTGTGCTAATCTATAGGCTCTAGTCTATGAGTTCTAAAGCTGTTTTGCTGTTCCTTTTATATGGCTCCCTAATGTCTAACCTTCCCAGCCTTGGCTTGACCAGAATTTCCTAACAAAATATGAAATTACCTCTCCTGGAGCATTCTGAAATTAAGCAGAAAGCTTTTAGTTACCTAGTAACAATTGTGCCACCATTGCACGAATAGACAAATCTGCCTGGCAGGTTGGTATTACAGTACACAGGGTCCAGTGCTGGGTAAGACTACTGATGTCTTTGCTCTCTTCAGCAGTCAGCATAGTACCTTCAAGCACCAAGATGAAAGCTAGCCTACAGAAGAGCACTTCCCAGTTGATATGAGATTGAATTATCTGTGCCTTGCAGCTAAAGTGTCTAGTGTCTTTACTAATAGGAACTTACCATGTATTTATACTGGGTAAACATATGCAGTTGAAATAGTGGTATTAACTTGGTGACCTCAGGGAAATCCCTGACTAATAAGCATACATATGCCATACCTTGTGCTTTGGTTTTGATAAAAAATGAGTTACATTGTCTACCCACACAAGTTAATTCTGTTTGTACTATTTTATTTTGAAATGAGTTAGCTAACTACTGAGTTTCCTTAAGACTTTTGCACCTTTAGTTTTGGCTAGCCTCCCTACTAGCCCTTCTTTCCCCAGCACTCCATCCCCATCTCTGTTTAACCATCATATCCCATCACCTTTCTTTTTCCATATGTGGTTCACTATCCTGCTTTTATTTTCTTAAGCTGTATTATGCAGGTGGAACTGTGAATGTGTTTTTATACTCCCTTATTTTAGATAAGCCTCTCTCCCAACCCATGATACTCTCATCCTCCCACATTCCCTCTGCTTAAGGTTTTCTGTCCCAAGAGTTCCACCTTATTACTTTCACATCTGTATATTGTATCCCAAGAATTCTAACTTCGCCTGATTTACTCTCAGACTTTATTTAGATATGTAACATTATCCAGATAAATTATATATTGGTTTGTTCTTAGATGTTCACATCATTTCTACCCTTTCTGATTCAGTTCATCCAAACAATTTTAATTATTTAATCATCTAGAGAACAGTTCAACATATACAATCATTCACCATTCAAGGTGTTTTAAGGATGTCAAGCTTTTCTGGAATATCAAACAAATATTACTTTATTGGTTATTTTAAGATATGCTGAAAATGTAGAACCTAATTTGAATTGAATTTGTTTACATACAAACATGGTTCATAGAACAAAAAGAATATAAGTAATTGATTCTAGAGTTAAATATGAGTGACCCTGTCCTGAGAACACATGTTTAGATTTCCAAAAATACTATGTTATATTATGGGAGTTATTGGTTAGAAGGAAATTTGGTTGTAGAACAAAGGAAAGTCCCATATCAAATGTATATCAGAATTATTATCTGGGACACAGGTGGCTGGCTTAGAGCAAAACAGGAAAAAAAAATCTATTCTGAGTTTTAAATATCTGATAGCATTCTTAGCTTTTGAATTGGTAAAACTTAATGGCAGGCTATAAATACATTTTCAAGTTTTGATAGTAATATGTTAGACTAGATACCCTTGTGTACAGCAGATAATTTCCAAAGGGACTAAAATTAACACAAGATAACTTGTCTCTGGTTTGTAATAATTTAAAAAAATCTTTTGTGATTTAGAAATTCAGACATTTGACCTTGTAGAGTCTTCAACAAGTGAAATTCTTCCTTTCATTTTTATTTCTTTTTGAAATTTTTGTTAATTATTTTATATCATACCCTTAAAATAAAGCTTACATGCCACATACCTGATCTTTACAATATAATCGATGAACTGAAAACCAACAACTCTAAAAGTAATTTATTATCCTCCAAATGGAATGACAGCTGTGAAAACAGTAGACACCTAATGTGGTAGGATTGAAAGCAGGGGAGAAAACCAGCAAATAGGCTTAAGAATCACCAAGGAATAACATGTGGAAGTTACCAGAAAGCCAGAATTTCCACTGCTAGTGTGTTCTAGACATGATGGGGAAGCTATAGCCAAGGTATTTTAAAACTGTGGTTGCCTGAACAAGACCTGCAAATTTGAAGAAGTTGATGAAAACTTATTTGAAGATATTATACCTATTGTCATTCAGACTACCATCTGATAATTGTTGAATCAGAAAGTTCTTCATTGTAATATTTACAAGTATTTTCTGTTATATCAAGTCATAGGCTGAGTGTCCTCTCAATAATTCTGAATAGAAATTTCGTATGTTTAATGTCTCATGATTCATTTCCAGAACTAAAGTCAATTCAAAAAATTTTATTTAAGATATCTTCCCTTTCTACATAATCACAATATATACTATGAACAACATATTATAATATAATATTAAATTATAATATAGAATATGTAATATAGTATATATTATTTATGGATACTCAGAAAAACAGATATAGTCTTCCTATATATTTACATTGTTATACATATATCATTACAGTAAAGATATGGTTTACATGTTTACAGATGATAATACATCCATAATCTAAAGCTCCATTAGTGTGAAAAATCAGGACAAGCATATATATTATACATATATAAACAAAATGTGCCTGTGTTCAGGGCTGTTCGTTGAAAATGGATACCCTATAAACTATCTCACCACTGTACAAAAGACCTTCTCCTCTTCTCACAGTAACTATTTTATTTAGCAATTACTTTAGGAGTAGGGACTTGTGAAATTTCCTCTTCTATACTGGCATGTAGAGTATGTTTTCATTACGCAGGTCTAGTCCTACCTTCCTGAGAAAAATACATCATCTTTTGGGAGGTTTTGCAACAGCATGTCTCAGGACCTGTGCATATGATTTTTCCATTCTTTCATTTTCTTTTTTTTTTCTTATACATCTATTATTACTTAAATCCCATCAAGTGTTTAAACATGATGTACAAAGAGGAGGTACATTACATTTTAAAAGAACTACATCATAAGTAAATTTTGTGTTACTTTCTGTGTAGAAAATGATAAAAATATATATTCATTCTGTATAGGGCTTATTCAATCTCTCCAGGGCACATAGGCATCAAACAATCCATCTAAGTTTGCCTTCATGAACCACACTGTATTGATATTATTTAGCAAGCATGGTATATTTGGAAACAGATCCATCACTGGGATGTCACACCCAGCTTGAATGCCAACTAATAAATGCCACATTACTAGGGTACCAGCCAAAAGTCACTCATTTACTTCTCATGCACTCCAGAACTCCAAAAGTGTTCAAGTACAGGCAGCTTTGGGACAGATGGGAATTGGAATCTCAGGGGGTTGTCTGATGACCCCCCCAACCCATTCTAACACCATGATAGCAGTTTTCTTGCTATCACCATAATCCCAGATGTCATCATAGTTGTTGCTTGCTTCATGGCTGTATTGTGTGCCATTGCTCTAACAAAATATTTTAAAAAGCGATTTCCTGAAATGAACAAGGGTTTATTTGGCCTCACAAGTTGGTGGTGGATACCTGTGGTGACTGGTCATACTGTGTCCACATCAGGAAGCAGAGGCAGATGAGTAATGATCATTTACTTGCTTTCTTCCTTTTGTTTGGGCTGGACCTTTAACCCATGGACCAGTGTTCCCTACATTTAGAATGAGCCTTCTAACCTTTCTTAAGCCAATCTGAAGACCTCTTCAGGGAAAAACTAGACATTTGTCTCCTTGATAGTTCTAGATTGTTTTCAGATTAACAATGAAAATCATCACAATTGACAAGGTATTCTGTTGGTTACCATGGCAGTTTCTGCTTCCTAATGACTAATGGTCATTGGATGCCCAGAGGAAATGGCTTTACAATAGTGCTCTGAGCTACAGAGACAGATATCCAGGGAATATGTGTGGAATGCATATTAAAGGCTGGGATAATATTAGGATATAAAGTGGATCCAGATGGAATTTATTGATAATAACCCATTAAACAAAGATTTTCCATTAAAGGTTGAACAGCTGGCTCACCTGGTAAAAGTGCTTGCTGTAATTTACTGACTATCTGAGCTTAGTTTCTGCAACCTAAGTAGAAAAATGTAATGATGGACATGTGAACATTCACTCCTATGGTAAGGCAAGGGTAAGAATCAGGAGAACAGGCTGTACACTTGTGTAATTGCCAAACAAGAAATTTCTGCTTCAAAACAATGTGGAAGGAAGGAATGATTGATAACGAAAGGTCATCCTTTGATTTCTATAGTTAGGCCATGGAACACATATGTCCACACTACAATACACTACATATATACACAAATTGTTGGCTATTCTTTCCATTCAAATGGCATGTCTCTCTTTGTAAATTTTGTATACTTTGTAAACCCTCAAGGCAAGAAAGTGGCTAGGATGCACCTAAGAAGCTCCAGCAGTCAAGCCCTTCACCAAAGCAGCAGCCAAGACCTTTCCCAAAGACTTCCCTAACTGTCCTCATGGTTATTTTCTAAAGGCTAAAACTGTCATTCCCATTACTGAAGCAGGAGAGTGCCCAGACTCCACCTACAAGTAAAATCCCATCAGTTCTATAACAGGGAAATGTACCAATCACTGAGCTCCCCCAAGTTCAGGACTTGAAATCCCACCAGTCCTCACCCTGGAAAGCCCTGCCCCCTAAGAAACCCTATATAAGCCTGCCTATTGTTCAGTTCCTCGCTGTCTTTGGAGGAGCAAAGGCAGCCACTCCCCCAAACCTTGGAATCCTCCCTCCCAATAAATCTTATGAAATTCGCTGGCTGGTGTGACTCTTTTATCAGAAGAAGCCAAGAACAAAAACAAAACAAAACAAAACAAAAACAAAAAGAGAAATGAAGAAGTGGAGGAGGGCTGAGGCTATTGAGCTTCTCATCTCATCCCGGGATACCCACTTTCCCTTAGGCACTGAAACACCAAAGAAGAGAAGTAGCAAGTGGAATTGTTACATTGTTGTGCTCCTGCTTAGCCAGTGACATGCTCCCTCAAGGCTGCACTGCCTCGCCTGAGGAGGTAGTCTCCCTAAGCTCTTGGTGCCTGGGCTCTCATGACTCAGGAAACCCTTCCATTGGGACACTGTCCCACGTGAGTGGGACAATATGTTCCTAGTATCCCAAGTCCCAGGATACCTTTCCATTCTAGCAGAAGTGCCAAGACAAATTTTTTTTTTTAAAATAAAATGCTGTAGTGTAATGAATTACACTCTAAGTTTGGCATTTGCTACCTGAAACATGAGCCAGAATGTTTTCAATAATAAGACGGCCTAATGTGCAAATTCCGACTTAGTTGACAATAAAGAAACAGATTTACAGGCTGTTTTATTGATTTTCCTCACTTCTGTGACAAAATGCCAGACAAAAAGCAACCAAAGCAAAGAAATATTTCTTCTGGCAGTTTTCTCAATACTGAAGTGGTAGTAAAGTTCACGGTGGCAGAAGTGATGGCCTTGTACCCCTCACATCTTCACATCATGGAAAACCACAGGGCAGAAGAAAGCATGATGTAGCTCTTCTCACACTTATTTGTTCTCAACTTCAAAAAGGTACAGCTGACTCTATGTGGACCAGAATACAGGAAAGATGTTAAGAGTTTTAGATTCTTGTACACTAGGAAATATAATTCTTTCAGGGACATATGGAAAGGTCACTGAAACACTGACAATTTATTGAGGAAGAGAAATATACTCTTGAGAATAGGAGTAGGCTAGTGAGCTGTAATAATTCATATGCTCAGATTAAAAATATCTGTGGACTTGCTTACTCTGTCTTGCCGGTCTTTGGCCATCGAGTCTGCCTGCATCCAAGTTTGCCCATTTTTAGGCAGAATTCTGTCTGTGGTACTAAGAAGAAAATTTTGCCCAGTGGCTTTTTTTTTTTTTTTTTTTTTTTTTTTTTTTTTTGCCACATTTGAAGCCATCTCCATATGGAGGTTTTTTTGTTTTTTTTTGTTTGTTTTGTTTTGTTTTTTGTTTTTGATGCCCATGATCCTCTTTGAGGGTGTTGCCAGGAGTTAACCTATCTCATTGTCAGTGAATCTTTAAACTAATAAAAACATTTTTAAAAGTCATATTTGCCATGTCTCTGACATTTGCCTCACATATGGGTCTGTCAGATACATTATGCCAAAGGCTGAAGAAGATGCTCCAACACTATAGAGAGTTGTGAGTGACTATTCAGGTAGCACACTGTCTCTGCCATCTTCTCATTTGGAAAGCGATTAACTTGCACTCCCAGCATACTCAGCTAATCAAGTTTACTCCTTCTCAAGTGTCTGAGGGAGTTGAAGACCAGATAGCTTAATTTTACAATGAAGCTTAGTTATTTATGGGTTAACATGTTTTTAGGTTCTAGATAGATGTTTTAAGTTGATAATGAAAAGATATGATAGATGTTTGTTTACATTCATATAGGAAAGATTTTTTTTCAAGGCTGTCAAATACAAATAGTCAAAACACTAAGAATGTAACATTTATATGATTCCTGATTGTTTCATGGTTCTTGCTATAGGTAGTTTATTGTATATATGTGTACTAATATAAATGTGTATGTAAAAAATTAAAAAATGCTTAATAAAAATCTGTGACATACACGCTCAGAAATATGGCTCTTGGGTAATTCCAAATTCAGTGAAATTGAAACTTAAGATTAAAAATCTGAAAATATTAGAATTATGGATTATGAAGTTCCCATTAGAGACCTAGGCAGGTCCAGGAGACAAACCTTTCAGAAGAGCTGAAAGAAATCTTTGTGAAAGAACCTGAGGTCCTTGAAATTTTACCAGATATGGATTCATTGTTGAGTAAAGTGGCAAATCCTGTTATCACATAGGCAATTATTAACTAGATAAAGTCTCATTTTTCTCTATACCTAAACATAAAAATAACCAGAGTATGTTGCCTTTAAATGGATGGTCATATCTTAGGCTTTAGGTCTGGATGTGAAAACATGTCTGCATCATGAAACTATGAGACAAAAATAGGGTGAGAGCAGGTCCTTATATTCTGCCTTTTTGTTGTTATAGTTTGAACTAAATAAGCTTTTGTAGTGTGCTCATAAAGAAACTGCTTTTTCACAATGTTTATGACACTGTAGATCAGCGACCCGTTCCTATCCCTTTGGTGTTGCAGCTCTTTTTATATGCTAATCCATCATAACCAGGGTTTCTTGTTCTTTCTGTTTGTTGTCATAGTTATGAGACTCTATTGCTCTTAGTTCTCCATAAAGAAGAGAGCTTTTGCCAAGCTGTAGGTTCCTGCTGGCACTCCTCTCCCTAATGCATCCCTTGGTAATGGTACATTTCCATTCCTTCTGTTGTAGAATCTCCTGCTTCATATGTGGCAGCATGCTCACAACTTTGAATACTTCCTCCAATTGTCCACAGTCTTCTCAGAAATTCTAAGATTGTGTCTCTATTATCACTTCAGTCCTTGTCTTTTTGTTCCTCAGAATGGGAAGAAAGATTCCTGTGAATCTCTGTGTTACTGTTTAAAAAGTTTAAAGCTACATCTCACTGTGGCCAAATGAATAAACATTCCTTTAATTCAGCTTTATGTTCCAAAAACATCACTCAAACGCTCCCAGAATATTCCATAATTTTTTGGCTCTTGTTGATATATATTATCTAATTTTTGTTACTTTCACTTTTGCTTGTTTCCTCCTTTCAGATCAGTATATCTCTAGCGAAGCCATGCCAAACCTTTACTCTAACTGTAGGTATAATCGGTGTAGGAGAAACATAGGCAGCTACTGTCTTGTTCAACAAGCCTCCTCTATATTACACAACTAAATGTGAAATATTAACTCTTTAAATAGTGGGATATATCATTCCATAAAAATCTGTAGAATAGAAGCTGGGCAGTGATGGTGCAAACGTTTAATCCCAGCACTTGGGATGCATAGCCAGGTGAGTGTCTGTGAGTTCAAGGCCAGCCTGGACTATTAGTAGTTCTAGGATAGTCAGAGCTATTACCAGAGAAACCCTGTCTCGAAAAATAATTCTGTGGAATCTAAGTCTTAATGAGCCTCTACTTATGTGTGCCAATACCAGAGTTCTATTTGTTTCTGACCAACTGAAATAAGGTATTTCACATTTAGTTCTTAGATGTCTGCTAATTATCAAGAACTTATGTTTCTATTTCTGCACTGTTAGTAACAAAACCAAATTCCATTATTCACTGATCTCCTAAACTATATCAAATAATCTACTGTCTTAAAAGCAACAATTACCATGTTCCTTCAGAGTAATTTATTTAAATGTATTGTTTTCCCACGTTTGAAATCACATCCCTGAATGAAATTTTGTTTCCCTATGGCAGCTAATAAACACAAGGTAATTCTTATTGTTGCCTACTTTCTGGGACCACTTCTGCTACCAAACTTTGCAGACTCACTTATTCCGAAGCAGAATGGAAACTGAGTTGTTTGAAAGATGAGGTGATTGTTGGAGTTTGCCATCTGTACAAGAGAAGTGTGGCTGTAAGTTTACATATTTAGTTATTTTACTGGGTTCTTCTATGTACCACCCTTTCAACCCCTATACTACCATAATCCCTTCCAGCACTCCAACCCTAGGTAGGAAAGAAAGTTAGAGGGGGTAGAGGACTGAGACCTTTTTGGACTACTTCCTCCTGACCTGGGTTGTTGGGTTCCTAGGGGCAAGTCCAATTTTCCTTGTCAGAATATCTCCAGTAATCCAGCAAAACAGGAAAACAGCAAAGCAGCAACCAGAAATCCAGCAATAGAAAACAGTAGGAGGAAACAGCAGCAGCTTGAAGAGCAGCAAGCACCATGGATCCTCACAGAGCTTTCCTATTTATACCCTTTCCAGATATTCTAGAATTTTACTATCTCTAGCTAGCAAAAAGCAGGCATGAGACAATCATAGTCAATGTCTGTGGGCAAACTAAAGCCGCCCTATTTCTTATGCCTGGAATAAAAACTAAAACATATTCACATATGCTAAATGGGGTTTTAAAGAAACTAAAGTTCCCACTACAGGTAGGGATACAAAGAGCAGGCACAGTGAAAATCCAAATTACACGCCAAGTGTCTATCCCTCTTCCCAAGGAGCTGTGAATCAAAAGAAGAGCTCTTTCTTCACTTTGGTAGAACCTAGCCTTCTCTTGGCCTCCAGCAGTCACAAGATACAGGCCCTTGCAGGAGGAGAATGATCCAGCAGAAACTGCTTTTCCACAGTCTCATCAAATAGAGAAATGTGCTGATAACTGGAGTCTGGGTTAACCTGTCCTTGCTTCAGAGGGACAGATGTTTCCAATTGCACCTCTGTCTTCACAACAGCATTCCACGTATAATGCTAATTTACCTGATAAGTTAACTTTGTGTATATATGATTTATCCCTCTGACATATATATATATATATATACATATATATATGTATATATATATATATAATGTGTTTTTAAGAGACAGGATATATATATATATATATATATGTACATTTTGTGTAATGAGAATAATTAAATTATTTCAGTAACAGCTTACGTAAAACCTGTGTAGATGATAAATTCAATAGGAGCAAGAAGCCATTCTCTTTGTCTTTCACTGTTAAATATTCAATAACTAGGTAACTGCTTTCTATACAATCAATAAGGAAATATTCTTAGATTATAACCTCAAAAATAATAAAATAAAAATTAAAAAGTATTTTAAATCTTCAAATAAGTATAAAATAGGTATTTGTGGAATTATTGAATGAATTATTAAAAATAATTTTAAAAACACAGTCTTAATACAACTTATAGCAAAATACTAACATTAAAACATTATCTATATATAATAAAATATATCCTTCTCATATTAAAATGCTTTCTGTATTTATGTTCATTCTTACTCAACTAAGATATTACATTAGGTGACAAATATGAGTCCAGTTGCATTTTTTTACACATAGACTTCTAGTTAGACCAGCACCATTTGTTGAAGATGCTATCCTTTTTCCATTGAATGGATTTGGCTTCTTTGTCAAAAATCAAGTGACCATATGTGTGTGGATTCATGTCTTGGTCTTTGATTCGATTCCACTGATCAACCAGCTTGTTGCTGTGCAAGTACCATGCTGTTTTAATAACTATTGCTTTATAGTACAGTTTGAGATCAGGTATGGAGATTCCTGGGGAGCACCTTTTATTGTACAAAATTGTTTTAGCTTGATACCCTATGAGCATATCCAGGGGGAGGTAATCCCCCTCAGGAATAGTCATAGGGGAGGGGAATAAGGGGAAAATGGGAGGGAGGGAAGAATGGGTGGATACAAGGGATGGGATAACCATTGAGATGTAACAAGAATAAATTAATAAAAACAAACAAACAAAAAAGATATTACAATTAGTAAAAGAAGTTATATTAAATGCCTTGAACAATTAATGCTCAAGATAATTTATATAAAATTAGCCTCTTTATTGATAGGTTCATATATTTTAAGAGCTAGAGAATCTTTGAAGTTTCTTCATTATAATTTATTTTGAATATGATTAAATTATGTTCAACTAGCAGCTACTACTGATTGCTATATTTCAACAAAATACAATAGGACAAGGTTACAATAGAAGCTCAAAGCATTCTAAGCTAAGATATATAATCATCTCAATTTGAGAAACTTGGACAAATCCACATTGACTCCAACATGAAAAGGTCTAGCTAGTGCCTACATAAAACCTTTACTCCTGTGTTCTAAAGTCTTTCTTATGGGAAGGTACTTTGTAGGCTACCAAGAGAGACCACAAAATCTTTGATCTATAATGCTGTCCTGCCTGACAAATACACTAGGGCAATGTGGGCACAAGGCTTGTGGGATTAACCATTTGATGTCGATTCAATTTAAGAGCCAATCATTGAGATAGGACCCCATTTCAGACATAGCTTGGGTGACAAAGAACCAGAGATTTGATAGCCCAGAACCCTATGGTAAAACCAAATACTACTGCTCTTAATTTTTTAAAACAGAAGTAGCACTAAAATGACTTGTAATGATATTCTGCTATTCTGCTACTGATAGATTCTTGGGAGACTCTGCCATTAAGGTCACAGTCCACCATGTTCAGATAGTTTCAGAGCTCAACACATAATGAAGGACTCCCTTTCTCAAGGCACTTCCTCTTCTATGCCTGCCTTAACTGGAGAGTGTCCCTAGGCACAGATGCCTAAGCTTTCTTGGAGGATGACTCTGCATAGGGCTTCCTGCAAGTACTATGTGACTAGGCATATGAATCCTGCTTTTTCCCCCTGCCTATATGAAAACTAGGGATAATTTTTCCTACCAACAAATCCAGGAACCTCACCCCATGAAAAAATAAAATGAGCTGCCTCTCTGAAGGTGACTCCCCAATATCTTGTCTATCTTACTCAGAGACGTGTCACTTCTGCTCCCTTTGCCCTCATGGTCCTGTGGCCAATGACCCGTGCTTAAAGGAGGGCTACAATAGATGAGTCCTTATTCAACCATCATTCAAGAAGCTTCTTCTGGCAGCATATGGGAACAAATGTAGAGACATATAGCCAGACGTCATGTAGAGAAACAGCCCAGGGAACATATTGGTATAAATGTGATGTCTCCATCTAATCCATCACCACAAAGATTTAGAGAACCCTGTAGAATAGGAGGAAGAAAGAAGAGCCAGAGGAATGGAGTACATCAAGAAAGTATTGGCCTCTATTCAACTGGGCGAAGATTATGAGCTCACAAAGACTGAAGCATAAAGCATTGTGCTTGCGTAGTCTGCATAAGGCAAAGGATGAATTCCAGGACAGCTATTATAGAAAACAAAATGCAGGCTCAACAATAAACTGAATTTAGAATCATGCTATATAACCCATTGGTTTTATTATTGCCTCTGCATTTAAAGGAAAGAAAAACAGAATGTTAAAGGTATTTCTTCATTCTGGTTATTGTTGCAAGATTCTTAATACCCAATAAATGTCCCCAACCATATGAGAAATATTTGTGTATATAATATAATAAAATTCTGGCACTTGTGTCCATCAGGGTGTAAATATTATAATCAAGATTTATATCTATCTGTTATCTAAGTATGTATGTATGTATGTATGTATCTAATTTACATAGTGTGTATATTCTATTTATAATTATTTATTTGGTTTTGTTTGTGTGTTTGTGTGGCTGTATGCATGTGTGTGTGTGTGTGTTTATACCATGACTTGAATGTGTAGATGATAGGACAACTTGTATGAGTGGGCTCAATATATTTGTATTTTGCTGTCTGTCTTGTTCACTCCAAATGATTTTTTCCAGCTCATTCCAGTTAACCTATGAATTTTATGATTTCTTTTTAAAAACATATTTAGCCATATTTTCATTATCCATTGATCTGTTGATGGATTGCTAGGCTGTTTCTAGTTTCTGACAACTATTTAGAAAGCAGCCTTCAACATGGTTGAGCAAGTAAGCAAGTGTCTAGTAGTAGGATGAAGTATCCTTTGGACATATGCCCAAGAGTGGTATAGCTGGGTATTGGATAGTTCCAATTCCAGGTTCCCGAGAAAGCAAAACAATGGCTTCCATAGTGAATATGCAAGTTTGCACTCTCACCAGCAATGGGTAATCATTCTCCTTACTTCACATCCTCACATGCATGAGCTATCTGTTGTTGTACTGATCTTTGCCATTCTGTTCGGTATAAGATAAAATTGCAAAGTAGTGTTAAATTTCATTTTCCTGGTGACTGAAGATGATCAACACTTATTTAAGTTTTTCTCGGTCATTTGTGTTTCATCCTTTGAGAACTCTATTTAGTTCTGTAACTTCATTTTAAGTTGAGATTTTTATTGATGCCCATGTTTATAATTTTTCATATATTTTAGATATTAACCCTTTATCAGATGTGTAATTGGTAAGGCTTTTCTTCTCTTTTTGTAGGCTGCCACTTTGTGTGAAGGATGGTTTCCTTTGCCATACAGAAGCTTTTCAATTTCATAAGGTTCCACTTATTAATTACTGATCTTAGTGTCCTTGCCAATAAGTTCAAGACTTTCTTTTTAATCAGAGTCAGGATATCTGGATTTATGTCAGAATCTTTAGATCCATGTGTAGCTGATTTTTGATCTGGGTGATAAGTATGGATCTATTTACAGTCTTCTCCATGCAGTCATCCAATTGGACAAGCTGTTTTTATGAAGAAAAAATATCTAAGTCTTTAGGTATAGAGTTCACATAAAGCCATATCTTTTTAATTTGGTGCTTTATATTTTTCAAACAAGTGCTTTCCTGTCTCCTATATGTCTATATTACAAGTGTTGTTGCTAGGTAGCGATGATGCATGTTTTAAATTCAAAATGCAAAGGCAAGAGGATCTCTATCAGCTACACTGAGAAACAAACAGCTAAAACTGTGTCCTAACCAATGAAAAAAATTAATAAACAAGTAACACTAAAAGATGTTGTTTTCTACCAAGAAGAGACTCGATACCCTATGAGCACATACAGGGGGAGGAGGTCCCCCTCAGTCACAGTCATAGGGGAAGGGAGTAAGGGGAAAACGGGAGGGAGGGAGGAATGGGAGGATACAAGGGATGGGATAACAATTTAGATGTAATATGAATAAATTAATAAAATATATTTTAAAAAGATGTTTTCACCTAAAATTCTATTTGTTTTGACAATTTTAAGTAATGACACAACTTTATACTAAGGGGTAAGATCTATCTGAATAGAGTGACAATGAATTTCAGCTGTAAAGGTTCCATGGGGGGTAGATTCATCTAATCATCTAATATCAACATTTGGATCTAATAAAAAGGCTGCAAACATAATCATATGTAACTTAGTACTTCATTAGTATTCTTATTGCACTCCAATTTTTAAAATTTTCATTAGACATACAGTCTTCAAATGCAGAAATTTGCAGCCTGTGAGTCACAACCCCTTTGAGGGTTGAATGATCCTTTAATATGATACCCTGTATATCAGATATTGACATTACAATGCATAAGATAGAAAATTACACTTAAGAAATAGCAACAAAATAATTTTATGGTTGGGTTCATTACATCATGAGGCACTGTATTAAAGGGGTAAAACAGTAAGAAGCCTGAGAACCACTGCTCAGACAAAAATATTATTCCCTCCTCCATGGGTTTTCTTATGATTTTACAATAAGGTGGGAATATGGTGGTTGTCAAAGCCCATTGTTCTTATATCTAGATATAAGTTATTCTATCTCAGTTATGTTCACATACTAAATAGTATATGTTTATCATATAGGTAATTTTCAAATAAAAACTATCAATTTTCAAAATTATTAGATCAATATAGAGGGATATTGCTATTGTTACGAGTTTAAGAATATACAATTCGTATTCTTGGAACTCAGGTAAATAATGAAGTATTGTATAGAGTATATTAATTAATCCCCAAATGAATAAGGATTATTTGTTTATTTTGAGACAGGCTTTCTTTGTATAGGCTTGGTGCTCCTGGACTCAGCTTGTAAACATGTCTGGACTTGAAATCAAAGAGATCTGCCTGCCTCTTCCTCCCCAAGTTTCTTTTTTTTTCCTTTTTTTATTATTAATTTCTTCAAATTACATCTCAGTTGTTATCCCATCCCTTGTATTCTCCCATTCCTCCCTCACTCCCGCTTCCCCCCCATTCCCCTCCCCTATGTCTGTGACTGAGGGAGACCTCCTCCCCCTGTATATGCTCATAGGGTATTGAGTCTCTCCTTGATGACCTATTATCCTTCCTCTGAGTGCCACCAGGCATCTCCATCCAAGGGACATGGTCAAATATAGGGCACCAGAGTTTGTGTGAAAGTCAGATCTCCTTCTCCACTAAACGGTGGAGAATGTCCTGTCCATCAGCTAGTCTGGGTAGGGGTTCGAAGTTTACTGCCTATATTTTCCTTGACTGGTGTCATAGTTTGAGGAGGACCCTAGGGCCCAGACCCGCCTGTAGTTTTCCAGGACCCTCTGGATCCTTCTATTTCCTCATTCTCCCAGGCTTCTCACACCTAAAGTCTCCATAGGATGTCCTCCTCTCTGACCCACTTTCCTGATAGGTCAAGAGAACAAAACGACAGCCTACAGAATGGGAAAAGATCTTCACCAACCCTACATCTGACAAAGGTCTAATATCCAAAATATATAAAGAACTCAAGAAATTAAACACCACAAAACCAAACAACCCAATTGCGAAATGGGGCTTGGAACTTAACAGAGAATTCTCAACAGAGGAATATTGAATGGCTGAGAAACACTTAAAGAAATGCTCATCCTCGTTAGTCATCAGAGAAATGCAAATCAAAATGACACTGAGATTCCATCTTACACCCATCAGAATGGCTAAGATCAAAAACTCAAATGACACCACATGTTGGCGAGGATGTGGAGAGAGAGGAACACTCCTTCATTGCTGGTGGGAATGCAAACTAGTACAACCACTTTGGAAAGCTATCTGGTGCTTTCTCAGAAAAATGGGAATAGGGCTTCCTCAAGACCCAGCTATCCCACTCCTTGGAATATACCCAGAAGATGCACTACCACACAACAGGGACATATGCTCAACCATGTTCATAGCTGCCTTATTCATAATAGCCAGAACATGAAAACAGCCTAAGTGTCCCTCAGTAGAAGAATAGATAAAGAAACTGTGGTACATTTACACTATGGAATACTACTCAGCTATTAAAAACAAGGAATTCCCGAAATTTGTGGACAAATGGATTGAACTAGAAATTATCATAATGAGTGAGTTCACCCAGAAGCAAAAAGAGATAAATGGTATATACTCACTTATATCGAGACATAAGCCCAAGGGGTACGTCCCCATGGAAAACTTTACCTCGCCAAGTTTCTTTATGTTTCTTTTTTTAAAACAATTTTTATTTTTAACATGTATATTTATATTATTACACATATAGACAATAAACAACCTATAGCAAGAAGAGCAATGGCACAATCAGAAATTATATAAATGTTACATTCTTAGTGTTTTGGCTATTTGTATTTGACAGCCTTGAAGAAAACATCTTTCCTGTCTGAATGTAAATCAATCTCCATCACATCTTGTCATTATCAACTTAAAACATCTATCTAGACCTAAAAACATCTTAACCCCTCCTAAGCAACTGTGTTTCATTGTAAAACAAAGACATCTGGTCTTCAACTCCTTCAGAGACTTGAGAAGGAATAAACTTGATTACCTAAGTATGCCTGGAGTGTATAGGTTAGTAGCTTTACAAATGAGAAGATGACAAAGACAGTTTGCTACTTGAATAGTCACCCAACACTATTATGTTGGAGCATTGTCCTCAGCCTTCTGGCCCAATATATCCAACAGACATATTTGTGAGACAGGAACTATTGAGGACTTGCTTTCCCTGTCTTTGCAAAGTTTGGACATCAACTCTGCTTGCATCCAAGCTTGCCCAATTTTTAGGCAGAATTCTGTCTGTCTTTAAGTCTCTTAACAGAGATAAATATTTAATTGCATTTTTCAGAATTCTGACTGCTAAAAGGAAATTTTTTTCTTATTTTAAAAAATATATAGTCTTTTTTGCCTTAAGCATCTTTACATGATATTAGTTATTTTAAACCTAAATTTCCCTAAAATGTAAAATAAGTTACATCTAAAGAATTTCTTTTAAAAACATTTTCATATTTTAAAGCTCAGTGGTAGATCATGTGCCCACTGAGAAAATCTCTGCACTTCATTAAAAGAGAGAGAGAGAGAGAAAGAGAGAGAGAGAGAGAGAGAGAGAGAGAGAGAGAGAGAGAGAGAGAGAGAGAGAGAGAGAGAGAGAGAGAGAGAGAGAGAGAGAGAGAGAGAGAGAGAGAGAGAGAGAGAGAAGGAAAGAAACAAATTTCAGTAAACAAACATTTTTAAAGCTTAGGATATTACAATAATTGTTTTGATTGTTTCCAAAATTTAGGAATTTCATTTCAAATCAAATCTAGTAATTCTAAACATTTAAGGCTGTCCTAATCAGAGAGCCATTGCTGGAAGTGACACCAGGATGACAACAATTCTTATATTTTGGGTTGTGATCCCAGCGTTTAATAGCTGAACCATCTCTCCAAACATGACCACAGCAATTGTTATGAAAGAAAGCATTTAATTGGGGGCTTGCTTAGAGTTTCAAAATTTTAGTTCAATTTTATCATAGTGAGGAGCATGGTGGCATTCAATTGTCGTGCCTATGGAAATATTTTGCTACTCTTGTCCCTATTATCCCTCACGTGATACAGAGGTGCATAAACTACATATAGATTTTCTCTTTCTGCAGACTATCTAACATCTTTGAGGGGCAAAGATTACTGGACAGTATCAACTTCATTTCTCTATATCCTATGACTAAAATGTACAGTGTCATCAACAATAGGACTTTACCATCAAGTTCTGCTTGTAAACTAAAAGCAGTAACAGTAATTTGTATTGTTTGTGAGAACAACTCTGGACATTTCTGATAATCAATTCAGGGGAAGATATCTCTCCCTTGGAACTGAGTGTTTTTATTTGGCACCATAACATTTTTGAAAGAAGCATTTATCTCACTTTTGGATAACCCTTGTCAAACACACACACACACACACACACACACACACACACACACCAGTCCACATACAAATGCACCCCTGTAAACATATGTAAATCTCTGGGACCTATAAAATATGTTACCAAATGACATTAAAAATCTTTCATGTTATTTGACTTTTGATTGATATTTACAACCTGAGATGACTTCTAACTCAAATATGTCATCGTAACATGAAACAAATATTTTTGTAATTATTAAAACACTCATTTTAAAATTTATAAACATGTGGGGATAGAGTACATGTGTCACCAGAGGCTGGAGACATCAGATTATACTGTTGTCGAAGTTACAGGTGGTTTAAAAGCATCCACCCTTTGTCCTGTAAGAGCACTCCATGTGTCTGTTCATTCTGCTTTAAAGAAATCTAGAATTCATTATATTTTAGTTTAAATATTTATTTCAGGTTACATTATAAATAATAAAGGATATTAACATATGGAATGTATGCAAAAGAGATATCACACAATCATATGATTTCTTTTTTTTAAAATAAGAGGCAACATTATATTAAATATTCAGGGTATGTCCTTAATGAAAAACAGAATGTCCACATTTATACAAAGAAATAATGGCATTGATTTTCCCCAGATACAATTTTATTATGAAGATGATTTGAGTAGGTTGTGGAACATTTTCTATGTATGTGTATATAAATGGACATGTTAAATTACAAAGATTCTGTTATATATCATTTGAATTCATTTATAATTAGCCTATCTCTAAAATTATTGTGAACTGCTAATTATAAATTGTGAATAGCTATTTCATAGAGTACAATTAATTACAATTGCTCTATAAAGTCTTGCTATAATAAAGCAAACATTTATCACATATTTAAATGTTCATTAGTAGCTAGATGAAGAAGTCATGTGATAAAAATGGGTTTAATTGATACTATAAATACTTTCATGCAAACAGGTTTGTACAATTATGTCTCTGTTCTATTTAGGGTGCAATTATATTATCAGTGACATGGAAGTATATATCCAGAGCTACTCCAATTAATCCTTATCAGTACAACAGAATTCTTTGTAGAATTAATAACATTGTCTATTTTAATTATCAACTACTTAAATGCTGAGATATTTAGCTTATGTTATAGAGTTTCAAGCATCTGCCTATAATTTTCAGTGTTTCCTTATGCATAGTAAAGCACATCATCAGAGCAAAGAAACTCAAAACAGTCACCATTATGTGTAGTCTCTATTTTCCACAAATATCTTTTTTGACTTGATATCGTAGTAATGCCATTCAAAATAAACCCATTTTGAAATTGTTTAATGAGGCTGTTGGTATTTACTTACGTTGTTCTCATGAGACATGGTCTCAATACATAGCCTGAGTGGTCCTGTGGTTCACTATATAACCTGGGCTGGTTTTAAATTTTCCTTATTTAGTCTTTTAGTTGCTGATATGGCAGATGTGTGCTATGGAGTTCAGACTTTGTGATGTGGGGTTCTAGGTTTTTCTTTGTTCTCATTTTACTTGTTTTATTTTTAGTTTATTTTCTTATAATGAGGCAGGTTCTTGCTATGTAGACCTGTCTGGACTCTAACTCTCGGAGTTACTTGCACCTCTTCATCATTAGTGTTAAGACTGAAGTTGTGCATCAGCACACCCAGCCCAAAGAAATCTTCTTCATTTTTGTTTTGTTTTTTTTTTCTTCTTATATCACTATATGTATGTATATTTGATATTTTACTTAATTTATTTTTATTACTTATATTCCTATTCTTTTAATTTACCAGCAATTTAGAATTTACATATATTAGCATACCCTCTTGATCAGTACCTTTATCATTATTAACAACAAAAGAAAAAAAAAAAAAAACAAAACCAAAACTAAAACCTCATCTCTTAGAAGGCTTTTATACTTATGCTAAACTAAACTTATGAGCTGACTTGACTGAACTCACAAGTGGATGTCCAGAGGGTTGACAAACATTGTTGCGGAGCATGTCTGAGAGGGTATTTAGATGAACATCCAAATATGTGACCCTAGTGAAAACTGCCCTTGGGTGTGCTAGTGTGATCATTCGCCTCAGGGTCTTACACTTTCTCAGCGCCTATTCTGCAATGATACTTGAGCCTTGTGTATGCGTACATACATGTTTGAGAGCGTGTGTGCATGTGTGCCTCTGTGTGTGTGTGTGTATGTGAGAGAGAGAGAGGGAGAGAGAGAGAGAGAGAGAGAGAGAGAGAGAGAGAGAGAGAGAGAGAGAGAGAGAGAGAGAGAGAGCAATATTTGTTTTGGTTAAGACTGCATATTTGCAGCATGTTTCAGTACCTTGAGTAGCTGTGGGTCAGATCATCAATCAAAAAAATCAAAATTCTAATGAAAATTTTTGGTTTATTTTTCTGAATGATGTTCATCATTCATGAATTTTTTTACTTCCTATATTGTCCATTTTGTGGTTTTTCTTTATTTTTATGGTATTTATCAACAGTGACTTTAAAATAGAAACATTTTTGTCAATATTTTGTTTTATTATTTTTTATTTTTTATAATTTATTTAGATTACATCCCTATTGTTATCTCCTCATTTGTATCTTCCCTTAGCTCTTCTCCCTCTTTCACCCTGTTCCCCTCCCCTATACCTCTGACAGAAGGGAACCTCCTCCCTCACTATATGACCACAGCCTATTAGGTCTCCTCTGGATAGCTTGTTTCCCTTTCCTCTGTGTGGTACTGGACCTCCCCACCAAGGGGAAGTGATTAAACTGGGGCCACCAGAGTTCATGCCAGAGGTAGTCAGGAAATGATAACAGGTGTACAAAATAGAAACTTTAAAAAATATTTAAAGAAGTTCAAAGCAAAAATATTGTTAAAACAACCATGCAGTAATTAAGTTCAATTATTGGGGACATTATTGATAATGAGGACATCTGGAAATAGAGATTACATCTGGAAATAGAGATTAACAGCTTGACTATGGAACAAACATAGAGAATTCTAAAACTGTGAAATAAAGCAGAGTTTTACGAAGTTAGGTGGACAAATGACCGATGTCTCCAAACCATGGGAAGAGATGCTCTTATTCTCCCTCCAATAATCATCTGACTTCCTATGTTTCTTGGATATTAAACTGCTCCCATGGATTAACACCCTTAATTAACATGCTTTGTTTTCTAACTCAAAATACTAAGGTCATTTGTTGGATGAGAACTATTTCTCCCTAAAAGAGTACTGACTGCTGGTATCAACAAACTGCTTTCTACCTTTCATTGGAGGGTGGCATTTAAACCTCTGTTTCCAAAGAAGTGTGGCAGATGACAGCAGATAGGGCTAACTTCTCACACATGGTTCCCAACATTTCATTGTTGGTCATTAATAATAGTTCAGGGCATTGTTATTTGTTTATTTAGGCATTCATGTATATTTTGATGCAAGACCTGTTGTGGTCTGGTTTTCCTGAGTCTCTTCAACATTCAAACAGTGCACACCAAGCAGGAACAGAAATGGAAATATCCTTGATGCCAGTGAAGCTTTCATTTCTTGCAGATCCAGCAGAAACCTTCTCAGGTTATGAATTTATGAACTATGATGTGGTGAACTACTCTATCGTTTAACAAACTTAAACTTTAGGCCCAATGGCCGCTTTTTAACATGTATCTTCCAGTGATGGCAAAGGGCCAAACTGCAAGCATCTGGTTAGTGGTTTCAAGTAAGGGGTTTGGATAGGTGTTAGATTTTGGTAGTAAAAGGAGAAATTCTTTAGCTAGGCATCGACACATTTTCAAAGGCTGTATTGAATGTAACTTGTCTAAAAGCCTGAACTGGGGGTTTAAAAACTTAATAGTTCTTTATTGTGGATTGTGTTTTAATGAATCCTTTTAAGTGAATTTCACAACAAAAGAAAATTTCAAGAACAGCAGTGAAAGAGAAATTCAGGAAAGAGAGGAAGAAAGGCAAGTGATGTAGGTGCTGAGTTGAACATTGGTGTGTCTTGTAGACAGAAACAAATAGAAGGTTGTCTGCAGAATGAGCCTCTGGAGATGGCAGCATAATAATAACATGTACTGTAAGGGAATCAGCGTATAAAGGAAATATCAAAAGGATGTCTTAATAGTTAAAGAGAGTCAGTTTTGTTCGAGATCTATTATTGCTAATAAATAATTATTTTTGATGATTCCTTGCACTTTCTTTAATTTAGATTGCACGTCCATAAACATGGTATGACAAAACAGAAACTGGGAAGTAAACATGATATATAGCCTTTATGTTAGAAGATTCTTTCTATATATCTATGTATCCATGTGTCTTTCTGTAAGTATGTGTATATCAAGTAAATATAGTTGGATAATGGATATATATATATATATATATATATATATATATATATATATATATATATATGCATACAAACATGACATCCATATAGCAAATGAATTTAATAGGCTTTACCTATAAACACATGTATGGCCACATTCTAAATTCTGAGTATGACATAGCATGATATCAATCCCCTTTCTTTTCAGGAATAAACACTTAAAGCATATAAATGGAAATTTATTTCAAGCTTCATAAGGATTATAAATCTTTAGTAAATTTTCTTTAGGTATAGAGTAAATAAAACTTTGCAATATAGCTTCATATAATATTTTGTGTTTAATGTTTCTTAAAACATGAAATAAGAAGTAAAAGTTAGAAGTTGAAGAAAATATTGTTGAAATTTGATGAGAGTAGTAAGATTAGCAGGAAAATTGAAAATAAGTTTTGACACAGGAAAAGTAACATTTATATTAAGAAAAAATATGGTCCAACTAAGAAATCCTTTCTGCTTTTCAAATATGTCTTCCTATAAAAACTATAGACAACACAATGATATGCCAATTTCCTAAGAATCTGCATCTATTATTTCCTTTGGTATAATACGTTGAGTCACACCAATCTATAGAAGAACAACATCAAAACAAAGCAATAATTATTTTGCAATGAAAGAGGGAAACTAAGAAGCAAAAGTGGCAAATGGTTACTGAGGTTGAAGCTCAACTACTCAAAAGAAGCACATAATTCCAGTCTGTTTTACTTTTCTCCTCTAATCTAAAATATCTTCATTTAAAATGCATAATTATAAATGCTGCTTTTAGCATTTAAGGTCTATGTGCTGATGAAAACCCTGCTTTTGATATGTATTAAGTAAGCTTTAAATCATATTATATTTCTAGCATTGTGCTACTTGAAAGCTACTAGCCTGCACTCCTGTCACACTCACATAACCAAATTTACTCCTTCTCAAGTCTCTGAGGGAGTTGAAGACCAGGTAGCTTAGTTTTACAATGAAGCTTAATTGTTTAGGGGTAATGATGTTTTTAGGTCTAGATAGGAGTTCTAAGTTGATGATGACAATATGTGATGGACTCTGATTTATATTCAGAAATTTAGATGCACCAAAATTGGAAAGATGTCTTCTTCAAGTCTGTCAAATACAAATGGCCAAAACACTAAGAATGTAACATTTATATAATTCCTGACTGTGTCACAGTTCTTCCTGTCATAGGTAATCTATTGTGTATATGTGTAATAATATAAATGTATATGTACAAAAATAAAATAATTTTAAGAAAAAGAAAAGAAAAGGGAGCCATGATAATGGGGGCCACTGAAGTTATGGAAAAGTTTGGAGATGTATTTGGAATATGGACTGCAAGAATGAGAATTTAAAGTGAAGGGCAAAGCAACGCAAAGAATATTATGAGTGAATATGTTTGGTAAACATAGGTAAAGGTGAACAGACATAACACGGAGGATGGAGATGAGTAAAGAACCTATCCAGATATGAAGGTTAACCAAAAGTTGGTAAGCTAACTTAGTAAAGCTTGTACTTAGATGCAAGTTTTACAAGAATGTTTCGAAATGAACCTAGAAGTTTCTAGATCTCAAGTAGAGTTGGGCCCAAGAAAGAGTTGTCTTTAACATTATACAGTCAATTTCAGAGCAATTTCATTAGCCCACAAAGAAGTTACACACTGATTAATGGTCCAAACACCCCACAGGCCTCTTACTAAATGGCTCATCTATCTTCTGTTCCTACAGATTGGCCAACTCTGGAAATACCGTATAAATTAAGTTATGCTACATGTAATGTTTCATGAACAGTTTCCTTAATTAACTATACTGTCTTTGTGACACTGCCATGTTGCCACACATATCTGTATACCACTTAATGTATAATACATTTACAACCTTTTATATTTTTGTTCAAAATCTGATGGACATTAAAGTCCTTTCCGGGTTTCGGTAGTAATGAATAAAGCCACCATAAATTTCCATATTTTACACAAATCTATGGTTGTATTTATTTTGAATATCCAGTATATTGAAAAGTGATATTTCTGGGTGATATTTTTGGTACAGTTATAACATTTGATGAATTGTGAAGTTATATTTTTGAAAACATGGATTGTATTCCCTCAGAAATGTATGAGGCTTCTAATTTCTGCATATTCTCATCAATGCTTGTTAATTTTCTATTTTTTTCAGTAAGATAAATGTAAGTATTACTGCATTTTGTTTTTCATTTCCTACACAGAAAATTATGTTGAGTATAGTTTCAGGCCTTATTGGCTAGAGATAGAGATTAAGACTACAGCTAGATTATACGTAATGCCATTCTTGTTACGTACCTCCATCAGTTTGTGCAGCTAGGCACTAGTCTTTTGGGCTTTCCAATTTGGTGTAAAAATTATACTTCATGAATGAGCCAATGAAAGCTGTATTGTAGCTAGTGTTCTCACTCCATCAGATCTATGTGTGGGAACTGGAAAATAGGATTGGAAGCTTTTCTGTTTTTATCGATTGGATAGAATTTCTGGCAGATAAGGAGCTTTTGAAATCTGGTCTTGATATGGCCTTTCTGGGAGAAATTTCTTAGCTATAATCTGGGATGTGGCCTTGAGAGAGCTTGTTTTGGTGGTGGATCACCAGGAAAACATCAATTTCTCTGACCTAGGAGGGGAAGAAGCAGTAACCTGTGGCCCATGCCAGGCTGTGGGTGATTTGGTAGGTGAAGAAGCTATCCCAATATTAGCCTGATATATTTAACATATAATCAGTACCTTGTAAATATGTTGTCATATAATTTATTTCTTTGAAATTTAACCTCCTTTGTGGATATATTTAACCCTAGAACTTTTCTTTCTTTCCTCTTTCTTTCTTTCTTTCTTTCTTTCTTTCTTTCTTTCTGTTTGTTTTTGAATCTACTATTTTAAACAATATGTTCTAATCATTTTTCCTTTGAATACTACCTCCCATATCCTCTCCTCCAGCCATGCACTAGATTCCACACCATTTTTCTCTCTTTTTAGCAAACAAACAGAAATATAAACAAAAATAAAACAGATTATTTTAAAAATAACAAAATAAATCACAAGAAACATTTGTGCAGATCATGCACACACACACACACACACACACACACACACACACACACCCTAAAATCTGTAAAAATAAAACTCAGAGAATATAACATACAAGCAAATGTCCAGTGAGATAAAAACATGCCCAAAGTGATACAGTAAAAATAATCAACAGAAATACCTGTAAAGTCATTTTGTGTTGGATATCTACTGCTAGGCATGAGGCTTACCCTTAGTGTGGTTAATATACCCAGTAGAGCTCCATTGGAGAAGTGAATTTTTAATCTGTGAGTGGCTGTTACATGGAGATGTCTTTTTGGCTAGGGATGAGAGTTCATATCCACTCCACCCTCTCAGCATTGGGGCCATGTGTGATTTGAACTTCCGCAACTGCAATGCATGCTGGCACTATCTCTGTGAGTTAATATATGGCTCAGTCTTTTGTCTGGAAGACTAGGTTCTCCCAGTATCATCCCCTATGGCTCTTACAACCCCTTTGCTCTCTCTCCCACATAGCTCCCTGAAAGCTGCAGGGAGAAGTTGATGAAGACCTCCCATTAGAACTGAGTGCTTCAAAGGTTCTCACACTCAACAGCTGTCTACAATGTTTGTTACACTTTCTTCATGTGTGGCATCTTCCTTTTTCTCTCATTCCTTTCTTTTCATTTGAATTTAGACTTTTTGGTTTCTAAATTAACCATATAGCTCTAATCCAGCCAAATCACTTTTCAAGTGTTTGGTTGGATTTCTTTGAGATCTGAGACCAATATCTTTAGCCATGAATTTTCTCTTCTTTTACAGAATGCCCTTAAGATACTACACAATCCTTGATGGCTCTCTGTCTTGATTATTATTGAAATTATAACACATATCCTCTTCTTGTTTTCAGACAACTTGTGTAACTAATACATACTTTTCCCAGGCACTCTGATATTTTGTTTCTATTAATGGTGAATTTTTACATTTTCTAACTTCACAGTACTTTCAAATTTGTATGATAACAAACTAGATCTATTCAGAGTAGTGGTATTAACTTCATGCTTCCAAAATAAAAGAAAAACATTTGACGAAGTTGATCACATTTAGAGAATTAATATGTTAAAAAAGATCTTGTGTATTTATGCATACTAAATACTTAGAAAACATGGGAAGTATATATGCTGATATCTTTAATTCGTAGAGGCTTCGGTAAACTCTAAGTATTATTAAAGACAACATAGCTATTGACCTCTTATTGTTTTTGTATTATGTGTCATATGTGGATATGTGTTGGGGAAGTATATAAATTCTTAATATCTTGGGAATTTTTCTATTTATTCTTATGCTTCATTGAAATGTATAATCATTGTACACATTTCTTTAAAAACCAAAGTTTCCCCCTCCCTCATCACCTCCAAGACAGGGTAAGCAAGTCCTCAATAGTTCCTGCTTCACAACTCTGTCTGTCAGATATATTGGGCCAGAAGACGGAAGAAGATACTCCAACATTATAGAGAATTTTGGGTGACTGTTTAGGCAGCAAATTGTCTCTGTCATTTTCTCATTTTGGAAGCTGCTAACCTGCACTTCCTGCAGATATTTAATTTTATTCTTTTTCAAGTCTCTGATGGGGTTGAGGACTATATAGTTTAGTTTTACAATGAAGCTTAGTTATTTTGGGTTAAGATGTTTTAGGTATAGATAGTTTTGAGTTGATAAAGATGAGCTATGATAGATGTTGATTTACATTCGGAGTTTGACTCACAAATATAGGAAAGATGTTTTCTTCAAAGCTGCCAAATAAAAATAGCCTAAACACTATGAGTATAACATTTATATAATTCTTGATTGTTTCATGTTTCTTCTTGCAGTAGGTAGTTTATTATATATAATATAGTAATATAATATAATATATATGTGTGTTAGTATAAATGTATATGTAAAAAAGAAAAAAAGAATTAGCCCCCCCCCCAAAAAAGAGTAGATCTTAAGTAGACATCTCGTCAACTCTACACTTTAAAGACCTGAGACCTAAGTCTTACCACAGCTATTGCAATTCTTAGTGAGTCTGTTTTCTTCTTCATTTCCTTCATGGATTTTTCTCACATCTTACAGGATGTGCCAACTTGCTGCCAAGCATAGTCTTGCTTGGTACTTAGAAGATAAAAAGTTGCATTGGTTAATGACTGTTGTGCTCTATGAGAAATAATTGTGACTATGCCCTTGTACAAAACAATGGTTTCCCATGTGCTGCAATTTCATCTGGGGTGAGATTTTCTTCCTTCCAGTTCCTGCCCATCACACTTCCACGCTTAGTGATTGGAGTGAACTGAAGCAAACATGAAGGCACAAAGTTTGCTATGCTGTTAATAATAATGGAGTCTCCTGCCAGACTCCATACGACAGCAGCACGTAACTCTTTGGCTTATTAATAGAACATCAAATGTTACACTGACACCTACCTGAAAGAAAAACTCTTTTTGGTTTATACATCTTTCTGATTTCCTTAAAACTTGACTTGGCGTGGTTTCATACTTCTTAATGACGAATGAGTTTTACTGTTGTAAGACTGATTCAAAATCCTCAAAACTCAAACATTGTTTCAATCCTTAAGGTTTTGAGCCTTTCTTCATTATCTTTCAGAATTGTTGACAAATTTGGTATGTGGCTGCTGAGCAGTATGCTTCCAACTGTCACTACATGATAGAAAGAAACTTAATGACTGCTCCAGTGCCATGGTGTAAAAAAAAGATACTTTTGAGACATGATAGATATTGACTTACATTCATAATTTTAGATGCACGAAGATAGGAAAGATGTTTTCTTCAAGACTGTCAAATACAAATAGCCAAAACACTAAGAATATTATAGTTATATAATTCCTGATTGTGTCATGGTTCTTATTTCTATAGGTAGTTTATTGTGTATACACGTGTAATAATATAAATGTTTGTGTAGAAATATTTAATAAAAATAAATTAAAAAGGAAAAATGCTTAGAAAAAAGATACTTTGTTTACTGTTTCCAAACAAAAGTTTTATTAAGTTTTATTTACTATGTGTTTCCTTTTACATCCTCCTGAAGCCTCTCTGTCAGTCATCTCACCACTACCATAATTTCCCCAAGAGAATGGGATAAAAATATAATTACTTTATTCTTATGATTAAATAAAGGCAATTATCCAAGGAAGCACATTCTTTTGTGTCTTAGTACATGTAGACTGTAAATGAAAATGTATTTATAATGACTTCCTTCTGTTCCTCATGAGAAAGTGACAAATATATTGCATATTTGGTCATGATTCTCTCATAAAAAGCAATTCAAAGCATGGAAGTCTGGAGATCTTGTTGAAGACTATGGTATCCTATAGGCAAGGAGTGTTGCTGGCAATCAGTTCCATTTGCCTCCAGATATTTCACTGATCAGAAGCAACTAAAATGAAAGGATGTCTGCTCCTGTAGATTAAGCACCTAACACTGATCCAACGCAAGAGTTAGTGATTTGGCCTCCATGGCACAGAGGATATTTACAAAGCTTACCTTAGCTGCAAAGGGCCCCATAGTTGAAGTAGCTATTATCATACATAGCAGCTCAAAGACATACCTAAAAGATAGTGAGAGGACTTCCACTTGTCTGCTCTTGACCTTCCAGAGCATAGAAGGAAGTAGGACTGGAAATAAGGGTAAGTTCTGATTCTGTGGCACAAATAAATTCCATGAAATTGGTATGGACATGTTTGTTATCTATGTGATCTACTATAATTATTTGATTCTTCATACAAGTGGGTTTTTTGCTGACAGAGTAAGATCTGGTAAAATATTAGCAAAGTAGGGGAAAATTGGACTCCCAATATGGCATTTTGATACAGCTCTATTCAGACCTGTTGCAAGCCTGAGCAGCCACATTACTAAAGTCACCATGAAAGGAGAAGAAGCAGTGCTAAAACTGAACTCAGATTCAATCATAGCTGATACCTCAGGCAATACTGTAATTTCACTGAACATTGGATACCTTTTAAATTGCCTGTGAATAACCCAAATTACCTAGACCTTAAAGCACATCATTGCCCAGTTAATCAAAGTACGGTGCCTATTATCTACTAATTGAATTGCTCCAACTAGGTAAGAGTTGGATATTATGCAGTTACTCACTCTGTGTGTATATTTAAATGGTTTTCAGCTCTTCATGAATCTCATGTAATTATCCCTAGAATTTCATCATCTCATAACTGTCTTTACTGTCCTCTATATAAAAATGTTCTCTCTAAATATTAGTCTAATCATATTTCTCTAAATTTAGTTTAGAGCATTCCCACTGTGCTATTAAACTAAGTATTACATAGCTAACTGAGAAAATATTTCATTTTGTATAATTTATGTGTTGCCTACATGCTTGACTGTGGCATATACAGACAAACATATACATACATACATACATACATACATACATACATAAACGCATACATACATTATATGTACAATAGATTCTTCTCTAATACAATAAATCCCAAGTGTAATTTTCCCTCCCTCACTCTCACCTCCATCTTCTTCATATCCACTCACACTCCGGTTTCCTCTTCAGAGAAGACCAGGCCTCCTAGAGGTAGCAGCAAATCGATGAAAAACAAAATATAGCAAGACAAGGCAAAATCCCTCACATAGAGGCTGGGCAAACAATGCAAGGAGGAAAAAGGGTCCCATGAACAGGCAAAATAGTAAGAGACACACCCACTCCTTCTGTTAGGAGTTCCACAAAACCGCCAAGTTAATAACACAAAGAAATATTCTAGGAGTCATATGGAATGGAGGTCACCAGGAGAGCACAGCTTACTGAATCAACTGATCAGAGCACATATGGGTTCACAGAGACTGAAGGGGCAAACATGGTGCCTTCATGGATGTATACCAGGTTTTCTGTGTATATGTTATGGCAGTTAGAGCTTGGTGTATTTGGGGGAACCAATGCACCCTACGGATAACTCCTTGATTTAATGTCCTCACAATAAAATTTACTACATACAAATTAATAATACGTATGAAGTTGAAGATGATATGTGTGTGATGAGAGATTATCTTTTTTTTCCCCTTTTTTTAGAATTTGAAAGACTGTTTCCATGTTCTGGCTATTATGAATAAGGCTGCTATGAACATGGTTGAGCAAATTTTCTTGTTGTGTGCTGGAGCATCTTCTGGGTATATTCCAAGGAGTGGAATAGCTGGGTCTTGAGGAAGCCCTATTCCCATTTTTCTGAGATAGCACCAGATAGATTTCCAAAGTGGCTGTACTAGTTTGCATTCCCACCAGCAATGAAGGAGTGTTCCTCTCTCCCCACATCCTCGCCAGCATGTGGTGTCGCTTGAATTGTTGATCTTAGCCATTCTGATGGGTGTAAGATGGAATCTCAGAGTTGACTGAATTTCAAATCAAAACTTTGCCACTTTCAGTTGCTAGTTATTTAATCTCAACAATCCTCATGCTCCGGCATTGTAAACATAATACAAGCTATATGATACTGAGTAAATACAGTGATTCACTGAAAAGGTTTAGTATGGCTCCTGGCTCTGCAAGAGATTCTGAAAATGATGAACGCTTTAGTCAATGGAGAAACTATTCTTTATATCTTTGCATCTTGGAGCCTGAACTTTGAGTAACATAAATGCACATTGCATGCCTTGACATTACTCGTTTGATATTCTCCAACAATTTCCACTAAGAAAGAAAATAGTAATAGCCAATTTCTATAATGAGACATACTTTATTTTCTAAAGAAACTGATAACAACAAGAGAAACTCTGCATGTGCCTTGTCTTACTTTTTGGCAGAAACAGCCTGAGACATGTAAATAGGCACTAGCAATAGCAAGTCTAAACTGGTTTAATGTGAGCACATGGTCTCCAAACTCACAGGAATATCACAAAAGAATGATGAGAGGATGAAAAAAAAACATCCAAAAATATATATCAAAAGAAAAGGAACAAGAAAATCACATGGATAAAATTAAACTTAATACTTTATTATAAGTTGAGTGCTTACAAAGAACCATGTCCAATCATGAATAATGCTAATAAAACATAAGAAACTTTAAAAGATAGCCTACAAGCCATTTAGTAAAATTTGTGTTGAAAATTATTTATTTTGTGAATTTGGAAATCTGTGCTACTTTAAAAGAAGAAAACTCTTAGAAACATGAAAACATAATTACAAGTATTTCAGAAATCCTTATATAAAAAATATTAATCATTAATCATAAACAATGAGAATGTTTTTTGATTCTCAACACCCTCCTCAGAAATTTCGAATTTGCATGGTTTGTACCTAGTTTATATCTCTTCTACAGCTTTAACATGTCTATGCAAAATGTACATGGCTCATTTTTTATAGAATAGGATGAACATATTTCTTGCACTAATTAAAAATAAATGGCAAATGAATATATGAACAGTTTCCATCATTAGAATTATTGTCTTGATCCTCAAATATGGCATAAGGCTATTTTTAGGAAACTCAAGGATTGTGTCTAGAAATAGTGTATGTGGAAGTCATGCATGTGTAGTATATATTGGTACATCCATCTTATTTTTGATATGTCAATACTATCATTATATACAATTTCAATATTTAACCTCGTCAAAATTTGAAGAATGTAAAATGTACTATTTCTATTTTAAAAATTTGAAAAAAATTGTTCCCACAATTGAGAACATTACCTCTAAGATCACACATGGTTAAATACAGATCTCTAAATGTTATACAGTCTAATGTGTGATTCTATGTTTCTTGAAGATAATGAGTAAATAAATAAAAAAAGAAAACCAAAAATAACAACACTAGACATTTATTTAGTCTTTTTCTTTGATCATTATTTTCTATTGGTCTTTTCTGTCAATAAAGCATAATTTTGAAATTGTCTCATAGATGGATATAAATTAAGAGTAGTTTGAAACTCATTTTCTCTTTTAGCTCAGTCAAACAATTCAACTCCATGGCATTTCTCGTACATACAATAGATAACAAACCTTTATTTAACGGACATCTGGTCACCAATATAATGTGATTCTCATCTACAGGACACTATCTGTGTGTATATTCAGATTAATATTGAAGACTTAAGCATATGAATGATCATCAGCAGGAACAGTAAAAGAAGTTTAATGAGGAGATTATAATCAGAAGGTGCAATAATGGGAAACTTGTTTAATGAGGACATTGGTGCCAAACTACATTATTCATAGGGCATTCTGATTAGAGACAAATGCACAATGAAATATATATTCCTTGGTGGACGCCTTCCTCATTTACATTTCAAATAAATACTATTACTCTAACCTTTGGCTGAGAAAATGAACCTTCATTCTGAATAAGTAAAGACTCCCCCAAAGATAATGTGTATTAAATACATTGTTAAAGAATGAATTATGGATTGAAGTATATTTCTTGATTTTTAGAATCAAGTCTCCTTGTAGATCTACCGCAAGATATATTTTCACTGTGCTATCAAATTTCCTAAATTTAGAATCTCTCAGTCCAAGAAAAAAATATGTGGTGTCACACAATTTCTGTGCTATATTGTGTATTGTAATAGCCCCATTCTGTTTTTAAGCATCATTCTACTCAGTTGATTCAAGCTAAGTGAAAGCAAGAATGTGGAATATGAACAGTAACATTTTTCATTATAGTTCTTAGCCTTTGGAATGGATTATAGTCTCAGCTTTAGCTGTACATGTCATTAATGTTGTAAATCTGGTATGAACTACCTAGGAACTATCACTTCTTATGAATATGTTTATTGAGGTGTCCATATATGCTATAGTAAACTTGCCAGTCACCTGAGTATAGTCTGTAGAGTTTCCTTGGGTCATAGGCTTCAGGCTTGGGCTGGTATTATTGAGTAAGATCTCCATGAAAGATTTCATCAGAGCTAGGAAGCAGTGGCAGAGGTCATTTTCAAGGTACCGTAAAACTCAGCATTGTTTACCTATTTTGTATAACACTCTTACCATAGAAAAGAATCTATGAAAAGAGAAAGTATATTTAAATGATGTGTAAATAGATGGCTACATGATTGAGTTGGGAGTTTTCTAACTTTTGATGTTTGGAGAAAAGCTAAGTATCAGAAATCCTTTATTTTTTTAAATAAGGCACAAGAAAATAATAAAATATAATTTGAAGTTAAAGGAAATAGATAGTTTATAAATTTAAACTCTTTGAATTTAATATTCTTTGGTCTCCCAGCCAAATATTAATCCAGAAAAAAGTCCATATATAGAAAATACACATAATTTGGTGAGGAACACACACACACACACACACACTATATATATATATATATATATATATATAGTGTGTGTGTGTATTTGATAAATAGATAGATATAGGTATAGATGTGTATTAATCCACCGATAATTAGTAATATTGACAGTAGATATCAGGAAAACATCCATCCATCCATCCATCCATTCATCCATCCATCCGGAATTTGAGCTCATAGTCTTGGCAAAGGAAACTAATTATTGTGTGAGAGAGAAAAACAACAGTACTGAAGTACCAGTAAAGACCCATGCATGGACTGGACCTTACTCCCCTACACAGATTTAGTAAGCAGAGAATTGACTCTCTCTGACATGGAGTCTGTTGCCTGCTTTTCAATTAATTCCCCTGGCAGGGCTGCCTCTAGAGGCCACAAGAGAAAAGAATGAGCTCAGTCCTGATGTACAACTTGATGTACTTGGGTGGGTTGGTTGGGGGTGGGGCTCCATTCTCAGGAGTAGAGGAGGATGGATACAGGGAAGATGGAGGGAGGCTGAGACCAGGAGGAGAGGAGAGAGGTGCTGCTATCTGGATGTAATTGAAGAAATAATAAATAAATAAATTAATTAATTAAAGTCACTTTTTGTTCCTACATAACCCTTGAGTGACAGAGCACATAGATTATTTATATTGCAAGTCTCAAGTTTTATGTTTCCACACTAAATTAAGGATATACACATCAATATATACAGAGAAGACAGCAGGGTTTCAGGAGGATCCTATGTGCATCTGGGTATTCCTTTCCTGGTTTCTTTCTTCTCTGACTGATAGACTAGTCTACTAAATAATTGTGCTTGATACAGCAATTACAGTGATTGTAATTTCTGAAAAAAAATCTCCATTTCATACCCTGAGGGTTGTACAGTGCCTAGCACTGTCTTCACAGTCTTAGTCATAAGTGCATGTTTTTTAGACGGTAAACAGTCAAATTAGGATCATCCTTCATAAAACACTCTGCTAGAATGTTGTTTTGGATTATATACCTGGATTTCCATTGTCAGCACAATAATGAGAATCTTCATCTAGTTATTATTTTGTTTCCCATTGGACACCTCTCCAGCAATGAGACTAGGAATATTTCATAGAAAAACCACATATACATATCCCTCAACTTATGATAGCCTTGTGTTCTGATAAACACATGTTTAAGATGAAAAGTTGAAAATTCATTGGCCACATCTAATCTGTAAACATCATAGATTATCAACAAAGAGTGCTAAAGTCTACATAGTGTTCCTGAGTGACGAGGTGATAGAGAGTTGTAGGTCCTTAACATTACCTAGCATCACTGAAGAGTCATATTAATCATCCCTAGTTCATGAAAAGCTAAATACTCAAATCTGAAGTATAATTTTTGCTAAATTTATATGGATTCTAGACTACCTTGAAATAAAATCCGGAAGCTAATAATCGTAAGCTCATGATCATTGTATTTTAATTCATTGATCCTCAGCTGGCTAGAAAGGCAATATTTTTTGTTTGAATCATGGAAAGAATATTTATTAAATTCTTTGTCCTCATTTACATATTTGGTCCATCTTAAGATGCAATATTTTATTGAATGTGACACTTGAAGGCTTAGAAAGACTCCAATATAAGTAAATTATTTTTAGAGAGTTGGGAGATCTGTACTAAGACAAATAGGAGGCAGTCTTTTGAGTTTAAAGAGGTTAGAATGGTACAATTTATATTTAAATTTTTCGTGGGCAGATAAACATTATAATTATGTGATATCTGGCCTTGGTGTCTGGTCTCAAATCTGTTTCATCCTTTTTATGGTAAAACTATATAAGACCAAACACATTGACGGACTGTAGGTCATACATATTTGTAGAATGCTTTTGCCAGCTTCATCATCAAAGAATACATCCCTCTCTCTCATTCTTCATATAGAGTGTCCATAGCAAATCCTTATAGATATGTTAATGCAAAAAGCTGTTTGATGCTTACATCTTTTCTGTAGTCATTGATAAAACCTTGGGTAATTTGGTAATTAAATGAAACTTTCATTTCAAACCATGGATCAATAGGTCTTCAAAAATATTTTGTCTATCACTAAATTTATAAATTATTTAATCATCCTAACTGCATTAATCACTAAATGAATTACTAAAAATACTAGATGCTTTATTGACAAAATAAATTGTAAAATATTTATGCATTATGTTTTTCCCAAAGAACTATGTTCTTTTGGAATACAGCTATGTTGTAGAATTATTGTTTATAATTCATGCAAATTACACTTTAAAACACCAGAGAAATATATAAATGAAATTGAAATGAACATTCATTCTTCTAGTCATTCCCTACAAGACACAAAACCGTGTTATAATTTGATATGAATAATTGTGGTATTAATTATAAGTGCTATTGTTCTAATTGAATATAGAATATTATGGCACTTATTCAAATGTTCATCAACTTCACATAATAATTGTTCAGCAACAGGCTACATAATAAGTGAGACAATTTCTATTACTTACTTTGGTATTCATTGTTAGAGCATGAATCATACTGAATTGTTTTGGTTATCATGTAGATGTAAAATATAATTTCACAGAAATAGTATTATAATTTACCCGAGCTTTAATTAATAGTGGCATGCAAATGTAAGCAGATAAGTTATATGGAGAAAAGAAGCCAAGAAAACAATTTACCATCATTATCATTAGATTTCATATGTCAAGTATAGCTTCTAAATATATGAAATCGCCTAATAAATCCACCTGTACCACAAGCAAAAATAATGCACTAGAAAATCTCAACTCTAGAGCAGGCAACATTAACAGTAATGGGAAATTTTGGATGCTACTGTGGTATCCCTAACCCTCACTAATTATGAAGCTCAGGAAAATAGCTACATTTTTATCCTTGGCCTTTTGGGACTCTAGGTGAGAGAAGTAAGGGAGGATGGGAAAATAGAAGGATCCAGAGGGTCCTAGAAACCTACAAGAAGAACATCATGAAAGGGGGATCTGGACTCAGGGGCATCTGCTCAAACTACTGCACCAACAAAGACAATATATGCAGCCAACATTGAACGCCTACTCAGATCTAACCAATGGACAGGACATTCTCCACAGTTGTGTGGAGAATGGAGACTGACTCTGACATGAACTGTGATGTCCCTTATTTGACCACTTCCCCTTGCTGGGAAGGCCTTGTGGCACTCAGAGAAAGGATAAGGAGGCTACCAAGATGAGACTTGATAGTCTATGACCATATGGTGGGGGGGAAGATGTTCCCTTCTGTCACAAACCTAGGGGAGGGAAATACGGGGAAAGTGGGAGGGAGGGAGGAATGGGAGGATACAAGTGAGGGGAAAACAATTGAGATGTAAACTGAATCAATTAATTAATTAATTTTTTAAAAAGTGAAAATAAAAAGAAAGCATAATTGTAGAGTACAGTCCCTGGGTGTGTATTCTGAGGATTTATTGTAGGAACATATAATGACAAGAATGGAAGATATTATCTGAATAAGAATATATACTTTGTGAGGGTCAGCTCAGTATTGTACAGACACAGAGGTGCTGGTAGGTTTGACTTCCCATTTGCTGACTACATGGCTTAGGCAATTTGTGATTACTTGTCACTCATGAGTGCATTGCACCTTACACTGAGCACATATGTATTCATTGCACCTTACACTGAGCACACATGTGCACATTGCACATCCTCTTTGTGGTGCAACTACTTTGACTGATGTCTGACATAGCTCTCACCTCCATTTCACACCAAATAAAGTCAAATGAAATGCAGTCCAGTACTCTTTGCTTTTTGTCCCCTCAATTAGTGAAAACTCAGGGGCATAAACCCTTTACTTACTGAATCCCTTAAAGGAAGTTAGTCATTTTTTCCACTCCCTCCGCAGGCCATTATTTACACTATCATTTCCCCGATGCTCGCACTACTGTTTCCTGACCAAAGACAGTTGCTTACTTCATTTCCTTGGCTTTTTATAGTTCATTATTATTTCTTTTCCAATTTAAAAAAATATTTTATTTTTCTTTTTAAATAATTTATTCATATTACATCCTGATTGTTATTCCCTCCCTTGTATCTTTCCATTCCCCACTCCTTCTGTCTTTCACCAGCTCCAATCTCCTAGGTCTGTGACAGAAGGGGACCTTCTCCCCCACAATATAGTCACAGCCTATCAGGCCTCATCTGCTAATAGAAAGTGACTTTACAAACTCAGAAAGAATATATTCTAAAAATAAAAATTTAAAAATAAAATAATATATAATTGTCAAATTTCTTTCTTCCCTTTCCTCCCTTCAAAGCCTTCTGTATATTCCTCCTTATTCTCTTTAAACTCATAACCATATTTTATAGATGTGGTTGTTGTTTTTTTAACAAATTGCCATCGCATTCTTATGTGTATGTGTACATACACATATATAATCAGTTCAGTCCATTTGTTGTTATTTGTATTTACATTTTCTGGATGACTATTTGGTATCGAGTAACCAGTTGGTGCACTCTTCCCTGGGAAGGTTATTTTGTCTGCAGGAACTACTCCTCAGTTGCATGTCGTTGTTTTTGTAGGACTGAGACCTCATGAGTTTTCTCCATTCACTCTGGCACATTTTTTGGTATAATCCTTGCTTAGCTTATATTTGAACAGTCATGTTGGTGAGACTTTTTGGGATGTTGATTCCTACATTACTAGAAGACAATCTCACTTATCACTCTGCCTCTTAGAATCTCTCTGCTCACTCTCAGGCAGTGTTTCCTGAACCTTACGTGTTTTGAATATGAACCCATTTGGCCTGGGCTCCAAAACTCTGTATTTTGCTTGGTGTGGCTGTGTGAAATGGTCTTTCTATGTTGCAAAGAAGTTTTATTTTGAAGGGTGATGACTACACCTATACCTACTATACTTGAAGACAAATGTTTAGAATATTGTAAAGGATTATCCCGATTTAGTAAATTAGGGGTTATAGACTTTCCTCCGATACTCATGATTTCAGAAGCACCGAGTCATTAGCTGATAGTAGATAAATATTCTTTTCATTCTTTTTGTATAATGTTTTATTGTTTGCACACTTAATGCATATTTTATCATTGCTACCTGCTGCCAAAGTCCTGCCCTATGCTTTTCCTTCTTACTTTTTGTGTTTCTCTTTTTAATACTCACCAAGATCACCTAGTAGTGGTGCTGCCTAGATGTGCAGAGGTGTAGTATTATATTTTGAAGCATGATGGCCTTTCAAGGGCTGCACCCTAAAGAAAATTGACCCTCGTTAGTGAAGACTTTCGTGGGACATGCTCCTTGGGCTAGTATGCAGATATAAGTGAGTATATATTGTTTCACTCTTTCTGCTTCTGGGTTAACTCACTCATTATGATCATTTCTAGTTCAATCCATTTATCCACAAATTTCAGGAATTTCTTGTTTTTAATAGCTGAGTAGTATTCCATAGTGTAAATGTACCACAGTTTATTTATCCACTCTTCTACTGAGGGACACTTAGGCTGTTTCCATGTTCTGGCTATTATGAATAAGGCTGCTATGAACATGGTTGAACAAATGTTCTTTGTCCGGCACAAACTATGAAATCAGTCAAGGACAATACACACAGTAAACTTCGAACCCCTACCCAGATCTAGCCAATGGATAGGACGTTCTTCACAGTTGAGTGGAGAGTGGGGACTGACTTTCACCTGAACTCTGGTGTCCCATATATGACCATGTCCCCTTGGTGGGGAGTCCTGATGGCATTCAGAAGGACATTTCAAATAAGAATCTCATGGCTTATGCCTTGTGGTTGCTTTCTTTGCTGCCTCTATACATAGTGTGTCCAATGCATTTGCTCTGTTATTACATTTCGGTGAGTTCACTTCTTCTCAGTTGTTACAATATTCTCTGTTGCACATTTGACTAAAATTTTTAGATAATTGGGTGGTATATGTCTTTGTTACTTTTTCACTGCTGTGAAAAGACATCATGACCAGGACCACTTTTTTTTAAAAAGCATTGCTTTGGAGCCTTGCTTATAGTTTCGGAGAGTGAGTTAGTGACCATCGTGGTGGGGAACATGGAAGCAGGAAGACTAGAAAGGCACTGGAGCCATAGCTGAGGGCTTACTTCTGATCCACAGTGAAAGCAGAAAGAAACAGACAGGGCCTGGCCTGGGGTTTTGAAACCTCAAAGATGATCCTAGTGGCATACTTCCTCCAATAATTCATACCCTAAATTTTCTAAAGAGTTCCACCAACTAGGGAAGAAATATTGAAATATATGATTCTATGAGAAGTCATTCTCATTTAAACCACCACTATCTCCTTTTGTGTTCATGTATAGTATTTTGATAATCTAGCATCATGTCACAAATGGTTCATGTGGAATATTTTCTAATTCTGTTTTTAAATAAATTATTCATATATAATTTGGAAGCTTGTGAAATGTTTTCTTTGGTTTTAGTAGCTGGCAATGGTTAAATACCTAAGAGCAATTTTCTTGTCAATACCACAACATCTGCTGAGATCATTCAGAGTGCAAATTGAGTTCTTTCAATAGTTTCAGGTGATTTCTTCCTTTGCTTCTCCCTTTGTACAGCTCTTAAAAGACACTAACTTGAATTTCAATTATAATATTCCACTTTTTCAATGTTCCAAAAATGTTTGGCCTGAACAATTACTTTATTCTGTTCCACAGAGATTCTTTTAATATGTGCTAAATGTTAATTTCCATAAATATTACTATCGGTCTCTTCTTTGGCAGGAACAAGAAGATGTGTAGCCAAGCATATTGGCATTATTGGAGCTTGCTCTTATTCCCTAAGACATTTGGATATATTCTGTTTTCTGGACTTCACTCTTTTTCTCATTAGTGTTTTCTTAATTTAATGAATCTTAGACATAGTTAGTAGAATGCATCAAATAAAAGTTTCCTTGCATGTTTTCATGACTTTAGAATGAAGTGGCTGCTTCTTTATGACAGTGGTAGTTCTGTTAGACCAGATGAAACAGACGTTGTGAAAGAAGTACAGAGCCCTCTTTATGGTATCTACACAGAGTATTAATAACCATCTAGTTTTCTTTTACCAGACCACAATACCGTAGGCTCCATGTTTCTGTAAGAAATCCCAACAAAGTTACTTGTTTACCAATTTGTGCTAAGATGAAAATGTAACTATGGTCCGTAAAATGTGTTCTATATCTGATATAAACAAAGGTCTCTGCAGAAAATGCCATGCAACAGTTTTCCTAGAACTAGCAAGTCACAGGGTGTAATGCTTTGTCTTCTGAATACGGAATATCCTGGGAAGCAAAGAATATTAGGAGAGTCTTATGAAATGGTCTGAATCATCATTTCCTTGAAGACTATATGGTGTCCACTACACAAAATTTTTCCATAATTTACTCCAGATTTTTATACCTAGGTATTTTCTAATAATAGTTCCAGTGATCAAGATGACAAATAATATGGAAAGCCTGCAAGCCTATCCCAAGTTTCTTTATTACCTCACTGCTGTCCCTTCCAGTGCCTGGTAGGTTCACCAGTAACCACCACATACCTGAACAGAGCAAGGAGAAAATAACAGCTACTGTTCTATTATTACTGAAAAATCTGTAGGCCATACTATACAAAATGAGCACATACCCTTGCCAGTTTTCCTTAAATTTTATTTTAAAATATTTTATTTTCTTTTTGTCTATATTAATTTTGTCATTAAGATATAATTACATAAATTTCATCTTTCTATTATCTTTTTCACATCCTGCCATATATCTCTCCTTACACTCTTTCAAACTAAGCCTCCCTTTTTTCATTAATTGTAGTGGCATCCATATACCTATATGTGTATATGTATCATATATATTCCTAAATATAAACTTCTTAGTCTGTATAATATCATCAGCATGAACATTTTCAGGGCTGACCATTGCTGTTGAATAACCAACTGCAGAAGACTTTTTCTCCCACTCACAGCATTTGCTTCTTCCTGTTGTTTTGTGTAGTGCTGAATCTTTGGGAGTTTTCTCCCATCCACTTTAGCATGCCGGCTCTTGCTCTCTTTCAGCTCACTTTAGGCACACGCACTGATGAGACTTTATGGGTGGGTAGCTTCTAACATTTCTAGGAGACACAGTCCTCCAGTAAAATCCCTGATACTTTGTCCTATGTAATTTTTCTGCCCACTCTCTGGCAATGTTGCCTGAGCCTTGGCTGTGGAAGTGTTTCGGAGATATACCCACTGGATCGGGGCTTTGCAACTCTGGATTTTGATTGGCTTCGATTTTCTATGATGGTCTCCATCTATTGTAAAGATAAGGGTCCTTCATGATGAGTAATAACTACACTTACTGTGAATGTAAGTGCGAACATTTAGAATATAGTTAAGGATTATGATGATTTGTAGAGTGGTGGTTGTAGGTTCTGCTCTAAGATCCGGGGTAGTTGACTGTATTTCCAGTACCAGGCAAGTTTTTCCTCATATTGAGGAATACTGCCAAAGTAGGTGTGCCACTAGTGTACCTCTAGGGTTATATCATACCATGCTGGTTGTTGTTCTCGATAGATATACAAAATGGGTAGTACTGTTGGTTGCTTCTCCTCTCTGGAAGATTATATGGTGCCTTCTGGTACCATGAAAATTAGTTCTCAGGGAGGAAGCATTTTAATCCATTTCCATTTGGAGGGCTCTGGGCCTTGTGGCTGAAGTGAATGGTATCTTCAGCATTAGGGACTTATCTTCCACTTCACAGGGCAGCCAAGGGGAGTAGCAAAAGCCTATATGATTTAGGTGTCTTTGGAAACTCCTGATCATCAGCTCAAAAGAATGATATTAATACCTGTGTTGGGAGTTTTGTTTGGTGGGCTTTGATGCTTGTAGGCAACATTGTCGGCCAACAAGACTAAATTTTTTTATAAATTTTATATGTGCATTAATAGAGAGAGTTACGTGTGTTTTGTTTTGTTTTTCTGAAAGGTGTAAATAGTTAATAGTTTTATTCTTTCCGACTTTTCATCCATCCTTACTGCTACGTTATTCTCCTCTCTCCTTCTAAGTTGATCTTTCACCTACTTCTCTGAATGTTTTTTTCTTTTTTAAATTTTATTAATTTATTCATATTACATCTCAATGGTTATCCCCTACCTTGTATCCTCCCATTCCTCCCTGCCTCCCATTTTCCCCTTATTCCCCTCCCCTATGACTGTGACTGAGGGGGATTTCCTCCCCCTGTATATGCTCATAGGGTATCAAGTCTCTTCTTGGTAGCCTGCTTCTCTGATTGTTATACTGCAATTTTCTTTATCAAATCATTTGTACCTCACTCTTCATCTCTATTGTTCTTTCACTTTTCTACACCAGAGGTTTCTTTTGTTATTTCTGGACAAGTACTCACAAATGAATATTTTGAGGTAAAAACATTCAGGGAGAAGGAGCAGATGATGCTTGTCTTTCAGCATTGGGATAACCTCACTTAATATGATATTTTTCTATTTCCATCCATTTACCTACAAAGTTCATTTAAAAAATTTTTGTGTTCCGATGTATAATATTCCATAGGGTATATCTACCACATTTTCATTATCCATTCATAAGTTGAATGGCATTTAAATTGTTTCTATTTCCTAGCTATATTGAATAGAGGAGGAGTGAACACTGCTAAACTAGTACCTATAGGACTTAAGATATTCAGTCCTTTGGGCAAAAGCAGAGAAATCATACAGCTGAGTTTCATGGAAGACAATTTTTTTACTATATTGCTGAATTTTGGGGGGACTCAGTTTTCCTCACATTAATGCAGCATGCTCAAGCCTGCTAATTCTTCTAACATATCTGATGTACATTTCAGACATAATAAGTGAATGAAAATGAGTAAGCACATATACTGTGAGCTTTCCCCTTCATGCCTGCAACATCAAAAAAAGCATTGTTGTAGAGCAATGCATAAATACCTGTTATGCTTTGTCTCAACAACTAAAATGGGTAACTTTATATCACCATGTCAATTACTTGGATTACTTTCTTCATAACACAAAGCCCAGATTGGTCATCATTTGTCAGTACTACTCTTGAAGGTAAACATGAGAGAGCATCTGTGTTGACATTTAGGAAGTTGCTTTGAATAATATACTGAATGCTAACTTGTCTGAATCACGTGTCAGCCTGCTCTCAAATGTTGGTTCATCCCTATTTTAAAGTCCTATTCTTATGAAGCACAGGATAATATACCCTTTACATAACTGCTATACGAATAGGCCAGTCAGGTTACATCCTCATGAATGATTGACAAAATACTTCAAAAGTATTATTAGTATTTAATTTGCCTCATATGTGAGTATATTTATTATACCCTGAAAATTCATTGAATAAACCCACATACTGTATTCTAACAGTTTTTTATCTTTTGAAAAAAAAAATGGAGTCAAATAAGTATTATGGTAACATAAGGCATAGAATCTGGACAGAGGTAAAATTGTGTGAAATTGTATTACTTCAACTCTATATGTACAATGATAGCAACTGAAAAACACAAGACTATATTATGAGTTGCCTACAGAGAATAATATATTAGAAAATTTTAATGATACCACTAAAATTTTTGAGTGATGACTATTGACAAGCCATAATTAAGGACAGTTGTTTATCACTTTGTGTTCCGTCCTCCACCACCTCCAACACACACACACACACACACTCACACACACACACACACACTTACACTTACACACACAGTCTGATGAAATGTACTGGGTATTGGTGAGTTGCTGAACCATTCCCTAAAGCCCATGGCAACATGAGCAATGAAACCTAATTTGAATTTTTAAGTACAGCCTTAAAATTCTATTAACTTTCTTTTCTAATATCAAATTTTTAAGGAAGAAAAGAGTGAGTAAGGGTAAAAAGGTCAAATGAAGAATTATCTTTAAATGGCACTTTTATGATTATAGCCATGTTTAATAACTTCAAGTGAAGAATTATCCCCCATTTGATGTTTTTAAGACCAAGACCATATAAAAATGTCATTTGAAGATGACGGTTTTACAATCAAAGCAATCTGTAAAAATGTCGGGTGAACAACTCAATGAATTAAATGTTCCTAAGGATATAAAATGCGTTAAAATGTCCAGTGATGCACTTCATTGACATTTGAATTTTTTCAAGGAATATTGATCATAAAGCGTAGTATTTAGTAGGTTACTGTCTGTATTTTTAGGCTATATCATTTAAAAATGAATCATATGTGAATGTTCACTTCTAATGTCAAAATGACAAATGATAGGTCACACAATCCTAATATGGAGATATAGACATATGCAGATATATTTGCAATTTTACTATTTTAAAGTTTTGCATTGCATAGTATACTCAATTACAGGTATATAATATTAATGCAGTAGGAATAATGAGTTATATTTCATGGTCTTTTAATTAAAAAAATCAAACAATATATACATATTATAGGTAAAAAAATAATGTTCAGAATTCCCGCTTTCATATAAAAGTGAATAGGTTGGTGAGCATTAGCAAATTAAATAGGGCCTTATGGCCACTGACCCAATAGCTTTTCAAATACATGTTCAATCTAAGGATCTTGAGCTTAACCTTTGTCAATGACAGAAATTCTTCTAAGTATATTCTTCAAGGTAGTAACCATTCACAGACCTCACAAACCACATAGCATGTGAAATGTGTTTGCATGAAGGAAATATTGAGTGTTAAATAAATTTTATTTTAATTAATTCTACTTTAAATCTCTACATGCTCAAATCTGTAAGGATTAACATTTCACTTGTTATATTATAATTAAGTGCATGCCCAATTCTAAACTAAATCTCCCTGATTATGGTGTCTTTAAGAATGTAACAGTTGAGTGGAGAGTGTGATAGGACTTTCTCACGTACTCTGGTGCCTCACATTTGACCATGTCCCCTGGAGGGGGAGACATGGTGGCACTCAGAGGAAGGACAGCAAGTAGCCAAGAAGAGACTTGATACCCTATGAGAATATATAGGGGGATGTAATCCCCCTCAGGAACAGTCATAGGGGAGGGGAATAATGGGAAAATGGGGGGGGGGAGGAATGGGAGGATATAAGGAATGGGATAAACATTGAGATGTAACAAGAATAAATTAATAATAAAAAAATTTAAAAATAAATAAATAAATAAATAAATTAAAAAAAAAAAAGAAAAGATAAAAAGAATGTTATGGGTCAGAGAAAAACTGCCAGATATGAAAATTGTAATATAATGCTTTACTAGTAACAGAAAATCTGAGCTGATAGGACAACAATAAAAAATAAAATGAGTACCTAATTCCGGGCCATCATGATAAAGCCCATATGACACAAAGGTGTCCAAGGGCTTCCAAACACAGAGTTTCACCAATTCCTGTCACTAAAAACACAGAAATTTTAGCAGTAGTATCAAGAAAAGGAAGCTTTAAAACTGGCATCCATAAGCAGCAAAATGAGTAAATATTTGAGGGCACATACATAGTATTCATACATCAAAAAATAATTGTTTAAATTTTCTGTTATTAAATTTTCTGTCATTAATGATCCTTAAGGAACTATCAATGATCTTATATAAAATGCTTTAGCTTGATCTTTATATACTACTGATTTTGAAACTCACAGTGATGTGAAGAGGAGCTTTTATAGCTATGTTCTTTTAAAGATGGAGAGATGAAAACTTGGAGAAATTAAACCAGAGATGGAAAAGCCACCACCACTGCTGATGAGAATGGTAATGGCTAATGTTTACAGGGATTTCCAAACTGTAATCAAACTTGGCACCCCTGCTGTTCCATGAATTGAGGTTCTCTTGATTACTTCCATTTAATATGTAGGCATGCTTTGATGCAAGATGCTGTTACCTGAGGCTGGAACTCAAGTCTCATAATCTCCTGTCCTCCTAGTGGTACTCACATGATCAGGACACAATTATGTGAAAAGATGCAGTGCTGGGGAAAAAGTCATTGTACTGGTTGTTTGCAAATGAGTTGCAAAGGATTTCTATAAGTCAAATATGACGCAAAGCTCAGTGCTTTAGTCGTGACTGAAATGAGAAGATTGTCATCAATGCTGGTGAATTTGGCACAGGGGAATACTATGGAGACATCTGAAATCTTATTCTGCCTATGTCATCTTCAGTTGTCATTATCACAAGTCTCCAGGTTTTATACCCTACAAATACACTGTGGCACTTATATGATTCATCTAGAGAAGGGTAAGACCTCATAGACAATTGTTGCAGGTATCTTTGCCCTGTGGCTAGCACTTTTTCCTCTAACAGACCCCAGGTTTTATTCTTCATTGCCCCCTCACATTATTCTTCTCTGATATAGCAGACCTGCTGCCACTTTCTTCCTGGTTTTACTGCTCACAGTGCATTGTATTCCAAGCCTTGTCCATTCAATATTTAACATTTTCCTTCTAAAACCCCTATTCTGTACATAAGATTGCATCACTCACACAGTACACATAAATAAATAAGTAGTGCAGACATCTGCTTATAGGTGTTGTCTAAATAGTGACTTTTGAAACCTGATGATGAACTCTGAGTGTTGCTCTGAAAGTCCTTGTCCACAAGGGCTATGTTCTCACATCACGATCCTTACACTGCGGTACTTGATGAGCTGAAGCAATAAACGTGAGGGTTTTGAATTTTTTTTCAAACAAGTCCTTCACTTGCTTAGTTAGAGTAACTCCTAGATATTTTATATTGCTTGTGGTTAAAGTGAAGGGTGTGGTTTTCCTAATTTCTTCCTCTGCAAGCTTGTCATTTGTATATAGGAAGGCTACAGACTTTTTTGAGGTAATTTTGTATCCAGCTAATTTGCTGAAGGTGTTTATCAGCTGTAGAAGTTCTCTGGTGGATTTTTGAGGGTCACATGTACACTATCATATCATCTGCAAATAGGGATAATTTGCCTTCCTTCTTTCCCATTTGGATACCCTTGATCTCCTTTTGTTGTCTTATTGCTCTGGCTAGAACTTCAAGTACTATATTGAAGAGATATGGGCAGCCTTGCCTTGTTCCTGATTTTAGAGGAGAGAAGCATGGGGGAATAGCAAAGTCGAAGGATCCAAAGGGTCCTAGAAACCTACAAGTAGAACATTAAGATAGGCAGATTTGGGCCCAGGGTTCCTGCTCAAACTAAGGCACCAGCCAAGGACAATACAGGCAGTAAACTTTAAACCCCTACCCAGATCTAGACAATGGACAGAATATTCTCCACAGTTGAGTGGAGAGTGGGATATGACTTTCTCACGTACTCTGGTGCCTCACATTTGACCATGTCCCCTGGAGGGGGAGACATGGTAGCACTCAGAGGAAGGACAGCAGGTTACCAAGAAGAGACTTGATACCCTATGAGCATATACAGGGGGAGGAAATCCCCCTCAGGAACAGTCATAGGGGAAGAGAATAACGGGAAATGGGAGGGAGGGAAGAATGGGAGGATACAAGGGATGGGATAACCATTGAGATGTAACAAGAATAAATTAATTAAAAAAATTTAAAAAAAAAAAGAAAAAAGAAAAGAAAGAAGAAAAATTTAAAAAGTGCTCAAAAAAAGTGAGAGTTTCAAAAGCTGAATTAGTGTGGTCTGAGTTCACTGAAGCCATGGTTATGAAAAACTGAACTCTATAATTCAGGTGCTGTTGTGCCATTTACAAGTACATACCAATACAGAACTCCCCTATAATACCTTTTATTAAACTCTACCTTATCGTATATTATGAATTTGAGCATTGTTACCACACATAAATTTCTTCTCTTATAGAAGTATATTGTTTAATAATGAAAAACAAATGTCATTTACTTTTCTGGTCACCATCACTTATCAGCAAGGGTTAAGTGTTAATTAAGTGTTACCTTGGAGTTTGAGATAGATTCTTTGATTTTAAAAATTGGTGTTTATTTTTCATGCTTGACTTTTACAAAGATTAATTTTAAGTGAATTTGAGCTCTAGATTAGGATAACAATTTTGACAAATTCTGAATAGACCCATTTTCAGTCATTTTATGATATAGATGTGAGTGATTCTGAGTTCTCAGCATCAATAAATTTTAAGTGAAAATATAGATTGAGTCTTAAAGACATTGAAATACTCTATATCATGAAGTATCAAATATTCAACAAAATTCATTACTTATGTAAGAGTAAATAAGCATAACCATCAATTAGCATGAAAATTGCATCCATTAACATGCTATAGTCTTTAGTAAATTATAAGACTGTATAAATATAAAAATGTCTCAAATAAAAATATTATGTTTTTTAACACATTTTTATTGAAAAACTAAATAATTCATATTACATCTCATTTTCTATCCCATCCCATGCATCCTCCCATTTCTCCCTCCCTCCCACCTTCACACCAATCCCCCTTCCCTATGACTGTGACTGAGGGGGACCTCCTCCCCCTGAATATGGTGCTAGGGTATCAAGTCTCTTCTTGGTAGTCTGCTATCCTTCCTCCGAGTGCCATTGGGCCTCCCCAACAAAGGGACATGGCCAAATATGGAGCACCAGAGATCGTGTGAAAGTCAGTCCCCAGTCTCCACTTAACTGTGGAGAATGTTCTGTCCCTTGGTTAGATCTGGGTATGGGTTTGATGCTGACTGCACGTTTTGTCCTTGGTTGGTGCCTTAGATCAAGCAGAACCCCAGGGCTCAGATCCACCCATCATTATGTCCCTCTTGTAGGTGTCTAGGACCCTCTGGATCCACCTACTTCCCTATCCCCTATATTTTTCTCACCTAGAGTCTCAATAGGATGTTCTCACCTCTATCCCACTTTCTTGGTAGGTGCAGACTTTCATGGGACCTGCCCCTGGGGCTAGTGTCCAATTATAAGTGAGTATATACCATTTGAGTCTCTCTGCTTCTGGGTTAGCTCACTCATTATGATCATTTCTAGTTCAATCCATTTTTCAACAAATTTCGGGAATTCCTTGTTTTTAATAGGCAAAATACTATGTTTAAGTACTGCTTAATGATTGAATTTTGTGCCTACTTTACATACATGTGAAAGTGAGACATGCAATTTCTCATGCAAAAGGAACTCAAAAGTTTAAAAAATTTAAGGTATAAATCCCTATTCCAAGTTTTTGTCATCACTCTGGACACGGGATCTGAAAGCTTGTAAGAGCTAGAAGCAATTGATCACTATATGGTAACAGTATTACAAAGGAGGACAGCTGTGCCTATGACTCAGTTGTGACAGTAGATAAAAAACTTGTATGAACCCAAGACTGGTTCTTTAGCCTGGAGAGGAGAGTTCAAAACACAATAACAATGTAAGCCAAGGAATTTTTTGCACTTGTTAGATCCTGGAGGCAAGATAATTTTCTCCTAGACTTCAGTCCTTTGTAAGTAGATTCACCTCCAGCAGAAGACCACACATCCAAGAATATTCTGGCAACAAAACTTGTCCTAGAATTAAAAGGAAAAGGACGCAAACTTGGATAGGTAGACAAGTGAGTTTAATATGAAAAACTGGAGAAAGGGTATAGATATATTAAAAACACATAAGAAAATCTCCAGGAACTAATAAAAACACCCACTGTAAGTGACATAATCTGGGTCTGGGCTCCTTCCTTCTCCTATGTCCCTACTAGTTTTACTCAAATATGAAGTGAAATAAATTTAAATATATCAAATATTTTTAAAATTGCTTTGAGAAAAACAGATGAAGAATAGAGGACTTTGAAGTAAGTTGAATGGAAGACATTGAACCAATCAGAAAATATTCTTGATAATAAACAAATATGGATATTTATGCTCTGCATAATAAAGCACTTAACCATTCCTATGTATTTACCCATGCTCTTAAAACCTCCTAATCAATGTTGGTCAGCATAAGAAAACAAGCAAAAAACTCAGAGCATATGACCCCACCAGAAAACTGTGAACCTAACACAGCAAGCCTGGAGATATGAACACCCAGGAAACGTAGAGTATTTTAAGTCTGAGGTAATGAAATGGTAGAAGCCTTGAAGGGGGACTATAAATCTGTCAAACAAATATGGGAAAATACATTCAAACAGATGAATGAATTTAAAAAATCTTATAAAGAATTACAAGAAAATTTAATCAAATAGGAGAAAGAAGTGAATAAAACTACTCAAGACCAAAACAGGAATTAGAAGCTACAAAGGGAACACAGTTGGATGCAATCTTGAAGTTGGAAAAATGAGGGAAGAGGGCAGGAACTGCACACATGAGCAACACCAATAGAATACAGGAGATGGAAGCGAGAATCTAAAGTGTAGAAAATACATTAAAGTTACTGATACATTAATCAGAGAAAATATATAGGACCTGGTTGAAGTTATCAATACATTAGTCACAGAAAATGTTACAACTAAAATATTCCTGACACAAAACACCCAAGAAATCTGGCACATGAGAGAATTACCAAACTTAAGAATAATAGGAATAGAAGAAGAAGGCTCCAAGCTCCACTGCACAGAAAACATTTTAAATAGTTACACAGCACAATCCCTTTCTGGGAACCATAATATGGGGAGTAAGGACTACTTTCAACATGGTCTTTGGCCCCCAGATGTTGTCAGTTACTTCTCCATGGTGGGCACCCTTGCCAGGCAACAGAGGAAGAGGACACTGGCAGTCCAGATGAGGCTTAATAGGCTGAGGTCAGATGTTAGAAGAGGAGGGCTCCCCTTTCTGAGGACTACGGGAGGGAGGGAGAGGGTATCAGGTAGGGAGGATGGAATTGGGAGGCATGAAGGAGGGGACAGCAATCGGGATGTAAAGTAAAATAAATAAAAAGTAAAAATTAAAAGAGAACTGTTCCAGTATACTAAATTAAAACTACTCATAATATGAAATAATTTATATAAAAACTGAAGAGTCATTACTACCAATTTATTGAAATGTGTTTAATAGCACTTTAAATGTATTGTATCACAATTGAGTTATAAGGGTACAATACCTCATATTAGATTCAAAATATATACATATGTATGTATTATGTATGTATGTAGATTACATGTGGGGAGAAAAATCTTACTTTTGAAGTCTATAGGACTGTATCTAGAATTAAACTTATCTTGCATCTATATACAAAATTCTATATCAATGAATTAAAAACAACCTTGTGAGTGACAATTGAGGCAATAAGTTAGGAGTAGATTCATTAATCTTCTTTTTGTTCTATGCTCCATATATATTTCTATATTCCCCTTCTTCCTTTTCAACTCTTATCTCCAGATCTAAGAATGTAAGATGGGACATTTTATTTATGTGAAATTTATTACATCATTATCAGAGTATTACATCAATTCTTTGAATGGCCATTATGTCAGTAAAAGGCAATGAATGAGAATAGGAGCATTTGCTTTTGAAAAAATATGGGATGAAAAGATGGATAGACTCAAAAAAGAGTGAAGTTCTTTAAGATTTTGTTGCGAACTAAAAGCGATTGAGACAAAGGAATGAGGGCTCCGAATAGCCTTCTAGTGAAATGATGTAGGTCCAAATGAGAACTTTCAAAGAGTATTAAACATATATTAATACAATTACATGATCTCTGTGATATTTCTGTCTGTGATTTTATGAGCGCAAAAAATTAACTAGTTTTGACTTCAGTTTTATCATAAGTTTTAAAGGAAGCTTTTTTTCCCCATAATATTGACACAGTTGCCATTGAGCTTATGCATACAGAAGATGTGCTTTTATCTTCCTATTGACTCCTGTATTACCATGTCTGTTCTCCCGAAGACCAGAAAGGTTTGTATATTAAAAAACTAAAGTCAGAAAAGCTTGGGTCTAGGGGAGTTCTCAGTGAAAGACAGGATGCCAAAGGTTCATCCCTCTTTGATATGGAAGTGTATTAAACATAAACTCTGACAAGAGTTAAAACAGCGAGATTGCACTTACATTGTATAATCACTACACAAAAGGCTGATAATCGCTTTGCTCAAGAGAGACAATGCTGCATTATAGAAGCAGTAGTTTAAGCAATTATCCAGTAGAACACTTAATCATCACCCTCAGTCTACAGCCTCTTGTTTCTCACGAATACACATGTCAGACTGCAATTAAATGCACTCACACTGTTCAGAGAAGAGTGAACACCCTGGGTTGAAATGTTGGAACCAAACTGAAGAGTACAATGGGGACAAGTTTAGACACAGCGCTCTGGCTGTGTCTACCCACTATGGGGTCTTGGTTGACAAATTGGCTCTATAAAGATGAAGCTACACTGGAATAAATTATTTATAACCAATAATAGTTTATGTCTGTTGAAAAATTGTGCTCATAGTTTATGAATATCCTGAACAATGACTCTCCATGGAATTATCAGCCTACGTACATACTTTTGAAATGTTGTATATCAGAAAAGACAGTTTTAAATTGGCTGTTTTGTTCAGATTCTTTGATAAGAGACTTGAAGATCTCTCTGTATCTATATACTTTTGCACATCTAAAAATGTAACTTGGAAATTATATGCAGAGCATGGCACCACCTGGAATGGACATGAACATGGCATTGCAAAAAAGCAAAATTATATTCATTTCTGGTATAATTGATATTTTACAATTTCATATTTTTAGTAGTTAGATAAGTTCTCTAAATACTTAAGAAATCAGAATAAAATACTATTATTATTTTAAAGGTTCTCTTTATTGTGACTGTATTCATTTCCTTTTTTGTTTATTTTTGTTTTGTCTTGTTTTGATTTTTGGGAAATTGTTTCTCTGTATAGCCTTGGATGTTCTGCACTAACTTTGTAGAGTAGATGGGCCTCGAACTCACAAAGATCCGCCTGCCTCTGCCTCCTGAGTGCTGGGATTAAAGGTGTGAGCCACCACAGTCTGACCCTCATTTCTTTTTTTTTCTTTCTTTTTTTTTTTCTTTTTTTTTTTTCCACTTATTTATTTTGTTCTCCCTGAATTCCTTTGTGTAAGTGTAGGGGTTGTATGCCCAGGGGATTAAATTCAGTCTGCAAAGCTTATGTGTGCAAACATCCCTTCCTACTAAGATTTCTCTCTGGCTCATAGTTTTATTTATATCTATGTGATATTGACTTCCAAGTACTTAGCTAGAACCTAAACTTCCTTAGTTATGGACATGTTTATCTTACAAGCTACTTGAGCATTGCTGCTAGGATTGAGATGAACAGCCTTCCATGTGCTGCCAGACATTGTACTAAAGGTCTGTTCCTCACCTATTGTATCTGTTGGAAGTAGGTGTACTGTTGAGAGATGAAGCCAAGTGCAAGGAATTTGAAGTCACTGAAGGGTTGCTCCTAGAAATGCAATTATTTTCTTCTTCCTCTTTTTTTCCCATTTCTAGGCCACAATGTAGTGAACAGTGTTGTTTAACAGTGTTTCTTTGTCACAAAGTGTTGCCTCAACAATCAGCCCAAGGCAACATAACAAAATAACTGTGGCCTATAATTTCTGAAGCCATAAGTTAAGTTGATGCTTTAATGTTCTTTATATGTATGTATGTATGTATTATTGGTATTTGTTTTCTGTCTTCCACATATTAAAGATTATCCTGAACTTTCCTTAGCTTAGCTTTCATTGGCATTTGTCATGATTATTCACTCTAACCTCTGTCACTGAACCAAAATGTGCATTGCTCCTATAATTCTGCATCATTCATGGAGATTCTATTACAAAGTAAATGTGAGACTGTGTGATTTAACATTACTGGCAATTGTTCTGAAATTCTTCATTTTATTATTTTGAAGAATACGTAGCTTTAGAGAACAATAATCAATTATTTTCAAACAAATTTGTCCTCTCACAACTATGAAAACTGAAGATCTAAACTCAAGGCCTTGCTGTCTTTGAGGGATCCAGAAAGGCAAACTCAGCACTGGTGGTGACTGTCCATGTTTAGCGTGTCTTTGCTTGCACTTGTCTCTCCCCAATCTTCAACCCCAGTTTCCCATTGCACAGACAAGGCTCCTCTTAGGTGTTTATGCCTCTATGAGCTTCACATGCCTTTTTTTCTTTGTGTCTGTGACTAAAATCTCTATGTTCTTATGAGGATGCTAGTCATTGTATTGAGGCTCGCTTTTATCCAGTCTGACCTATGTAACTAGGTTGTCAATAATGATTTTTATTAGTTATTTTATTCTGTGATATTGTAATATAATTACTCATTTCCTCTTCATTGATATGCAGGATATTAATCTGTGACCCTCAAAGGGGTTGAAACCAACATGTTGAGAAACACTGTAACCTTTCCCTATACCCTTTTTTGCAATCTTTTTCATTAGTGTGCCTGTTGTCAGGATTCAGATACATTTGAAAAGTACACAATTCATTCAATATTCCCTGCTATTGTTGGTCTATATGCTATAAGCCTAAGCAGAGACCTTTTATTATGTGTAGCTCTTACATTTTTTTAATAAATGCAAACAAAATTCTCAAATAGCTTTTCTATGGGTTTCTAATTGAAATATATTGTGTTGGATTTGGCCCGTCATTTCAATTTGCATTTAGTTTATTGCCTATGTACTTTTGAATTCTGTAAGCTTAATTTACATATCTTCTTAACATGCTTAGAAAGGTGAATTACTCAAGAGCACAAATAACGTATAATACTGGAAATTTACAGACATCTTAAGTTTTAATTACAAATTACATATATTGTTTTATAAGTAACAACCTTGGCTCCTTTATATTGAAATAAACATCAGTCTGGATAGTCATAAGTACCACATATATTTTAGAATATGTTTATTATCAATGTTTTATATATCTTTTATATCCATATACATGTGAACAGTCATCAAATATTTGAACTTCAGAAATTTACTTGCAGGTTTTTTGCCATAGATATATCTAAATCTATACATGTACTTGACAATGTCAGCGATAATAAAGATACTTTTTTCCAGCATCATAAATAAGATTGTAAATTTTACAACATTATAATCACTACATTTCCAACTGTGAATTCAACTAAAAACTACATCGTGTCATATATGAAAATCACTGAAGAACTGAAAACAAGCCTGTGTTGGTAACATTGTTCTACGCATCCATATAAAAACATTGAACACACACACACACACACACACACACACACACACACACACACACACACACACACTGTTTTCAAAGTGATAACCTAGTTTTCATAAAGGCTATCATTCAGGAAGATAATATTTTAAGCCAAGTATACAAAAACGTAACTCACACTTTATTCATTTTCAATGTAAATATTAGAATTTTCAATTAGGCACTAAAAATTCTTTATACATTTAAAATGGTTAATGTTTTGGTTTTTGTAGTAATCCATGACTAGTATCATATGAGGTTAATAGGAATTCTAGATAATAAGATGTCTCTGCTTGCAAATGCTATGTCCACTGTAATGAATATAAAAGGCAAAAGAGACATCTATAATGAAGATAAGAAGATGCAGAAAATTTTCCTTAAGTATCAAAGCTTTGAGTATTCCAAGAAGGATAAAATGCTATCTTCCTGTCTTTAATAGACACATAGATTCAGAGTGCATCTTTATAAATATAGCTGTATATTTATAAATTTATGTATATCTTGTAAAATTTATTTTCACAGGTACTGTTATGCAAATGTATTTCCTAGTTGGACTGTAATCTGTTTATCCATAGTCATGTGTGTGTGCGTGTGCATGTTTGTGTGTAAGTATATTTTTTTATGTATTCTGGGGACCATGGGATCCAGATTACCAAATGGGTAACTTAAGACAATTGAAAGTAAGGTGTGAAATTGATGTTGACAAAAACTACAGATATTACTTTTAATCTTAGTGATAAAGATATTATACCACATATGACAACCTTCCTGAGAATTCATTATTCGTACAATATAATGAAAACAAAAGGGAGCTTGGGTAGAAATGTTGTATCTAAATATGAAAACAATCAGGAAAAGACAGTGACAACAGCTCAGATTTACAATGCTCTTTTTAGTAGCTGCCTACCAACAATTAATTTGATCTGTAATCTAAGAAGCATATTATAATTAATTTCTCAGCATTTATCAAGTACAATCCATCATTTTAAAGTGCTATGTCATTAACAAAATCCTGTTATTATTTTTTTTCATAAAGAATAGGCAGACTGATCTACATTTTTCCATGCTGCCAAGGCAGAATGGACTCGAGGGATATTATCTTATTCAGAAAGAACCTTTCAAGGTTGAATAAAAGAAACGGTGCAGGGTCCCTGGGAGAGGGAGGTGATCATCATTTTCACCTTCAACTCCTCTTTGATGTGGCAGAGTCAATTTTTAATCAGCAGCCATCAGACTGAGCTTCATTTCACCTTACAAAGTCCTATTACGCTGCGCTTTCTGGAAGGGGGTGATAAGGACAAAGCTTCATCTTTTCTCTTCCTAGAGCCCTGAATATGATGAGTCCCTTTGGAGAGGCTTGATGAAAAAAATAAAATAAAATAATAAAATAAAGAGAGTATATAGGGATAAAGGTCACCTCTGTGATGGGATATTAACTCTTCCATACAACAAACTTGGATTTTCCCTGTGTTTGTTTTTGGGTAGTCTCCTATTGTCTTTGAGAGCGGTGGCAGCTGCAAGCGGAGCAGGGAGGAAGATGCTAAAACACATATTAGTTTTGAAAAAAAGGAATATTTAGTCATATTTATTTTCCATCGCTTAAGAAAATGGGGGATAATTTGACGATTATGAAAACAAATAATATATATGTATATATTGTATATATTATATACATTACATGTATGTCTAATGTGAAAATTTGGCATCTTCCTTTAGTAGGCCTCACAGAAATCTTTAACATCAGAATGCAGAGAAGTGACACCCAGATACAGGAAGAGACAATCACTTCAGAGAATAATGAAGAGAAAAATTCCCAAATTTACCATTCTAGAGGTAGTTTTCTTTTTATGTTAAGTAAACTTAGATTTTTTTTTTTTAAAAAAACTATGCATGCATGGAGAAAAACCTGTATAATCTCCCAGTATCATTTATCCTAGTCAGAAGTCTTAATTGCCTCACTGAGATGGATCAGAGTTCTGGGAATTATCTAGTGAAAGGCTGTTACTACTCTCCAGCCTCCACATCCTTTGATATAATCTCATTAAAAATATCAGGCCTCTAGGTGAGGGAATACATATGAACAGTAAATGCATGCTAAGCAGGAGCACCCAAAATCATGACCCAGTTATTACAGTGCAGCAAGGCCGTCAATGAATTTTAATTTTCAAATATAACAGTTTTTTTTTCACTGGTTAATACTATAATTATTAACATATTTTTGGAAAGGTCTGCTTGTTACCCCTTGAAAAAGATAATATTGAACCAACCAAAAGTACTGAAATGACATTTTTTTGGAATAAAATAGACACTTATTTCCCGAGGACCACACAAGTGAAAAAACACACATAGTTTCATTAACTATAATTACAGAAAAGAGATGGGAAGGGATGTTTGCCAAATCCCTTTCTTCTGTGTGTGTTCTCAGAATCTAGCTTTGCTTGAAAAAAAAAAAAAATGAAACCCTAGAGAAACTACCCTCATCACCCCAGCCAAACAGACGGGGAGAAGTGGAGGGAGAGTCATGCTGAGTCCCCCATATGAAATAATTGGATTTTTATAGGTTTGGATTTCCTGTTGTAAATTGGAAAGTATAGTCTGCAATGCCTGAGCAGATAGAGGACAAAGCCTATCCTTCTACACAGCGTCATGAACCGCAATAACAAGACATTTTCTTCCTGGTGGTGAATATTATAACAAAGCGAATTAGCCTGCACAGACATAGGCTTTTTTTTTTTTTTTCCAGTTTTAAAAAATAAGGCTTAATTACTCAAATATCAACAATTCCCTACTGCAAATGTGCAGAAAACTCTGGTAATCCCACAGGTATGTGAACATGAATAACATATGCTTTCCATGTGGAGCGTGACGCTACCCTTCTGTAGTGCCACCAATAAGGAGACAGAGGCAGGTAAATTTCTGAGAGTTCCAGAGCAGCCTGGCACATGCAAGCTGAGGGAGAGCCAAAGACACCCAGCAAAGTCCTTTTTAAATAATATGAAAGAATAAAAATGTTAGCTATATTCTAAATGTACAAATGCTCCTCAAATGTGTACTTATGAAGTGATAATACAATGATGCTTTATACATTTTTCTTCCATGTTTGGGATAGAATTTTTAAATTCAGGCTACTGTATTAGTTTATTTCTGCTGTGATGATAAATACCTGACAAAGGCATATTCAGGAGGAAAGGGTTCAATTTAGGTGTTGATCTAGAAGGATAGAGTCAACTATGGTAGTGTCGACATGACAACATGGGGTAAGGCATGGGGGCAGGGAAAGAAAGCCTGCTGATCACATTTCATCTGGACAGAGAGAATATGCAGTGGTGTCAGGCTATAAGAACCACAAAGGCCATCCACAGGGATGTGTTTCCTCAATCAGGATCTACCTCTAAAGGGATCCATAACTTTCCCAAAAGATGCAACTGGCTGAGGACCACATACTCAACCAGCAGTGCTTATGGGAGACACTTATTATCAGACCAAGATACCTATCTGCTTTTTCTAGTATGTAGGAAATGTTCCTTATTTTCATTCTTTTGTTTTCCTGCATCCTTCACTCCAGTTACTGTTTTGCTACATTGACATACCCGGAGAAGGGGAACCCCTGATTTTGGGTATGGGCATATAGCTGACACTTCCAGGCCTCAGAGGGTAGCTCAAAAACCCTGGCTCACATAAATAATCCTGATTAAACTCAGTGCGTCAACAGATAAAAGAAATAGACATGAATTGTGAACCAGAGAAAGAAATTTGTGGGAAGTTGGGGGTGAGATGGAGGTTGTAGGGAGATAGAAAAGGTGGGAGAGGGGCCTGAATTTATAATGTACATGCAGAAATTGTCAGAGATACTATATGAACACACCAAAGTACAGTGCTCAAGGTAAAGTGTCATGTAAACTATTCACTTTAAAGGATGGTGATGCGTACATGTCGGTTTAAGGATATTAATAAATGGACCACTTTGAAGTGAAATACTCATTTCTCCTTATGTAAGTACAATTTTGAAAGATTTGGCATATTTTTCAAAGATTAATAAATAATGCAATGCATTGACTGGAAAACAGTAGGTAGTTTCAAGGATTGCATGGGACAAGTAGGTCAGTGTGCCTTACTGCAGTGATAATGGGTGAAGTGAGGACCATGCCACATTCAGTTAGAATTCAGGGGAAAGTAATATTCTTTACCATCACACTGTTTCCTAGCTATATTGCTCACACTTATAATTGTGTTATAATTTCAGTTCTTGATAAATTGTTCTAAAAGGTAAGACTTACCAAAGAGAAAAAAATTTAAAAGCAATCAATGACTGTGGTCAAGCTTATGATGATTAAACCAGAACATAAAAATAGAGATGATTCTGCTTTGACATGGTCTGTGTTTTAATATATGCATTTGAGAATTAGGGGATCACATAGAACTTAACTGTCAGAATACATGGCCTCTCTCCATGAGACCTGGGAGTCATACTCTCTCTGTCTTCTAGAAATCTGTCCACAGTTCTAAGCTTCTCCAAAACGGCTCACTGCTCAATGCCTTTTTTGACATTCCTTAAATGGAATGTGTTTACGAGCTATTTTCTAGAAAAAATTGTCCTTCACTCCCATCGTCTACTCATGGTACACCTGCTGACACCATCAGTCTTCCCTTCTAGGACCACACCTTATTTTCTCAACATAAACTACCCTAATTACTCACAAAGGCTGAGCACTCTGGGGTGCATAAATACCTCCACTCTCACTATCATTATGTCTTAAACTTATAACACTAAAATGTTAAGGTCAGTTTTTAAAGTTTTATCACTTCTGAAATGAAGATGTCTGTAACCAAGTTTGGCCATGTCAAGGCAACTTGTTAAATTAGACACCTAAAGTAGATTTTCTGTTTATTCATCAATAGTTGATTTTTTAAATACAATGGTTATCAGGGAGCCAAGGTACAAACAAAGTCAGTATCCCTTAAAAAAACATGGACTGTTTAAAATGAACAGACTCTTAGCAAAATTAAAAAGGTTTGGCAGATTATTGTAACACTGAAGGGGTATGTCACAGGTACTTGGAAAAGTCATCAGAAGTTGTTTTCACTCTTTCTAGACTGCTGCCCACCATTAATGAATAAATTAATTCCTAAATAATTCATTTCAATCTTTCAGACTAAGTGAGTATAGACAAACTACACTAGCATAGTCATGTATATGTGGGCATTCATGGGATATAATCTATAGAAAAAATGTGGTTCATAAGATAGGCAAGAGATATTCAAGAGAAGACTTAGCTTAGGAGAACAAATTCTGAAGCATTTGCTACCAAAGTGCATAATATAGAAAACAAGGCATTGTCATGAAGACAGTTGAGTTGACCAATGGAACGGTGATAAGTGATACTGAACAAATCAGATGATAGAATTGATGCAACTCCTAGTAGCATCCAGGTTTAGAGAGCCACGTATCTTGTTCTGCTTTCTAGTTTGAGAAAGATCCATGTCATGCATCCCATGTCCTCAAATTCATTGTGTTTGTATAGTGATCTCCCTTTTATGGAGTCTCTTCTAACATTTTCTCTGCTTAATGGACACATATTCATTGTTCAAAAGATAAATAATTAGTAACCACGTGTACTGATTCCCTCTTCCTTTCACTGTCATCGGACATTAACATTTCTGTATGGAAACATTACTATTATCTCAGAGACTGAAAATAATAATTTGACATGTCTTAATTTTCTCTAACTTACAATAGTCCTTAGTAGCCTAAGAGACTGATAACCCTGTCCACTTATGGGTTTATGTCTGTATATTCCAATGATGGCAAAAGGAATAAAAGGGAGAAGAGCAGATGGAGGGTCAACAGGAGTATAAAAAATAAAAAAAATAAAAAAAAAAGACTTCTGTGTCCAGGGGGAGAAGTAAATGTGGCAGGAGGATGTGTTACAGAAAGGCCTGTGTGTTCCAGCCAGCCCTGCTAACACCTTGGATTTGTGTGAGATTAAGCACCAATGGGTAAACATAACAGTCACATTTTAACACATATTTTCAGAGTGATTTGATAATAGGGAGTGTGTAAAATTATGCAACATGTGTTATATTTATGTGTATGAAATATGACAACTTTAATTGTTCATGCCCCATTTTTCCTGTGGTGAAGATAATTCTTTAAGTTTCATATTCACTGAGTGAAATAGAAACTCCTTCAATGAAAGATGCTGTCTTGTCCACTGTACCCATTCTCCTTTTGATTTTATGGAAACAGTTTCAACTTCAACTATACAGTACAACCTATTGAAATCAGTTCTGAATTTAATCAGTTCTCTAGATTAACATTGCTAGATTTGTCTGGAACTCTCCCAGATTTGAGAAAAAAGACAGACAATGGAATGTCACTGATCTTCCTTTTTTTTTTTTTTTTTTTTTTTTTTTTTTTGCTGGGTTATCTTGTGGTACTATTAATCCTGCTCCCCCGCCCCCTTTTTTGCAATAACTGTTAACATATGGTTTTTATCAGTTTTATGTAAGAATCTGAAACCTAAAAAGGTAGTTATATACATTTCAGTTCAAAATAAGACCATTTGTGAGTTTAGCTTTCTGGCCAATACTCATGATGTTAGCCTGTCACCTTATAAAATACTCTGTAGACAATGAAATCTTTGTGACTTTCCCTGTCTTTAAACAATCAAACAGAACAAAATCTTCAAGGTGTTTTGTTTTTATTGAAAAACACTTTTATATTTTCCACCACAAATATGTACAAAAATTCCAAATATATTCAGTCTTTTTCAGGCACTATGTAAATCATAGAAAAACTCACTTAAATGGGTCATCATTTTATGTGACAGCAGAGGTGATCTTTGAAAGAGCAGCAGTGATATGGGAAACAGTCCTGTATGAATCTTTTAAGTGCCATAAGTTTTCTTAACACATGAAACATTCCTTTTTAACACTATTTTTTCTTACTTGCTTGTTAATTCAGCTGGTGATTAGACATCTAATAATTTTCTTTTTGTCTTTTAGGAAAATAGATTTATCTTTATGTAGTATACCCTAAATAGAGTTTCCTCTCCCTCTGCTGCTTCCAATACCGCCTCATATACCCTTCCATCCAGATCCACTCTCTTTCAGTCTTTCCTTAGAAAATAATCAGGCATATAAATGTATAATAATAAAATAAAACAATAAGAATAGGAAAAAACACAAATAAAAGGAAGAGAACACAAGAAAAGTCAGTAAAAAGAGACAGAGAAACACACTCATTTGTACACTAGGAATCCCATAAAAATATAAAACTGGATCCAATACATGTTAACAACAACAGCAACAATGATAAGTCTCTTTGAAGTCCTGATAGACACTATGAGACAAGGAACCTCCAAAGTTGCATTGAGTTCCTTCTCTGTTGGCCACCTACACTGAAAAGAAGTTTGTTCCCACCTCAGACATCCTTGGAAAAAACAACAGTTAAATTTAGCTAAGAACTGGAGATCGCTTCAGAGTTAGTGATGGAGGTATATGTCCACATCTCCTTTTTGCTCAAGGACCCGTGCATCCTGGTGGACTCGGCTTTAGTCTGAGTTCACATCTGTTTAGATTCCAATATGTTTAGAAGGCCTTGTTTCCTTAGTGTTTTCTTTTTTCTTTTCTTTCCTTCTTTCTCTCTTCCAACTTTTTATTTAGAAATTCAAATCCAGGTTCTGGTGCCTCCCCACTGTCTCTCCTACCCTAGCTGTAATTTAAATAACTTATATACGGAGAGGGAGGAGACAGAACACAAGGGAGGGAGGAGGGAGAAGAGCCCACTACAGTTGCCTCAGGGCCTGCTTCCTGTGGAACTTCTTGGCTGCTAGCTCTTCTTATCTCATTTACCTTCATGTTTCTTAGCCTGGGTTCATATGGAGGAGGCTGTAGTCCTTCTGGCCAGGTCTGGAGTGGCCTCAGCCATGCCACTTCTGGTGCCACCTGCACCCCCATGGATTTTTGTGAGCACTTGGGCCCAGGTAGCATACTCTTCACAGTTTTCCAAAAGGAGGGGGCCTGCCTCCTTGTTGAGTGCAGACTCTGGCTTAGGGGGGATCAGCAGGCACTTGGTGGTCAGCAGCACATGTCAGATGTCCAGTCCCTCTTGAGCACGTTGACACAGATCTCAACATTGGCACCCACATTTGGGTGGAAGATCTTAGTCAGGAAGTAGCCCTTGGGTGGGGATGCAGGGAAGTCCTTGCCCAGTAGGAGCTTCAGGCAGAACAGACTCAAGCATAAGGGGTATTCTCAGGGCCCTTGATGGTGACCTGCAGGTCTGTGAGATCCTCCTAATTGGGGAAGACTTTAATGACATCAGATGGGTCTACCGTCAGTGTTGTCACCTTACACACTAAGCAGATGATGTGGGGAGGCAGAGTCTCTTCATTGGAATTCATGACTTCTGCTGGCCCAGGGCAGGTCTCCTGGAAGGGCCTACCCACCCCCTTCCTATACTTCTTGAACCACCAGCCAGAGGCGGTAGGGGACCAACTTCTGGCTGCTTTGGCACTAGCAAGACCCTCACCACTTACCCTCTTTGTGCCTCCTCTTCTGCAGGTTCTCTAAGTTGGGGAAAGATTTGATAGACACATCCCCTTAAGGGCTGAGTGTTCCTAGGTCTCTCATTTTCTGCATATTTTCTGGCTCTGGGTTTTTGCATTTGTCCCAACTGCTTTGGAAGTAGTTCTCTGCTGATGGCTGAGCAAGGCAGTGATCAATAAATATAGCAGAGTGTCATCAGGAGTAAATTTTTTTTGCTATATTCCTCTGGTAGAACAGTCATATCTGCCTTTCTGTAGGTCACTGGGCTATCTAGTTGCAGTCTTCTGGTCTCCAAAGCAACATTAGGGATAGGTTCCATCTGTGGAAAGGGCACTAAATGAAATATGGTATCCCAGAACTTTTGTACTATCATGGCGCTAGAATACCTTACAGAGGGAACATCATTGTCCCAGCTCCCCAGTACCTTAATCAAAACTAAGCTCTGTGGTTCTATAAATTATAACTTGTTTGTCTTTCACTTAACATATAACATTCACATATAGGTGAATACATGCCATATTTTTCTCTCTGAATCTGCGCTACCTCATTAAGGATGATTATTTTTAACAGTTCCATCTATTCAACTGTGTAATTTATGATTTCATTTTTAACAGGAACTGAATTTTCCCATTGTGTAAATGTCCTTTTTGTTGATAATGTATTCATTTGTTGAGACACAACTGGGATATCTTCAATTTCAGGCTACTACGAATAGAGCAGAAAAAAACATGAGTGATCAAACATGAGTGAAGCATCCTTTGGACATATGAACCTTGAAGGAGATCCATTCCCAGATTCGCGAGGAACCTCCACACTGATTTTCATTGTAGCTGTACACATTTTCACCCTTACCAGCCATGAATTGCTGTTCCTCTTTCCCTGAATCCTCTCCAGTTTGTATTGTGCTTTATTTCATTGTTCTTTGCCATTCTGCTGGGATAAGTTTAAATTTCTTTGTTCTGTGGAATATAGCATCGTTATCCTGTACTCTATCGCTAATATCCACTTATAAGTGAGTATATACCCTGTTGGTCTTTCTGGGTCTGAGTCACCTCCCTCAGTATGATATTTTTTAGTTCCATGTATTTGTCTGCAAATTTAAGGATATCATTGTGTTTAACAGCTGAATAATATTCCATAGTGTAAATATACCATAGTTTCTTTATCCATTCTTTGGCTGAGGGATATGTAGGTTGTTTCCAATTTGGGGCTATTACAAATAAAGCTGTTATGAACATAGTTGAGGAATTGTCCTTGTGGTATTGTGGGACATCTTTTGGGTGTATGCCCAGGAATGGTATAGCTGGGTTTTGAAGTAGAGCTGTTCTCACTTTTCTGTGAAACTGCCAAATTGATTTCTAAAGGGGTTGTACAAGTTAGTACTCCCACCAGCAATGGAACAGTGTTACCCTTGTTCCATGTCCTCACCAGGTATAAGATAGGATCTCAGAGTAGTCATTTAGATTTGCATTTCTTTCCCTGATGACTAAGGATACTGAACAATGTTTTAAGTTCTTCTTGGCCATTAGAAATCTCTTTGTTGAGAATTCTAGTACAGAATAACTGTGCTAAAACCCACAGCTAAGTAACATGGAGGTCTCAATGCAGGGACAGTCCAATCTACTGAGAAAAGGAAGTAGCTTAGACACCCATGGTGGATGGAGGGAGAAGACTGGTTGGCAGAGGGGTGGGGATGGGAGCAGGTGAGATGTACTTTAACTTGATGTAAATAGATACAGATACTCACAACCAAATACTAGGGAGAGCTTGGGTATCTTGTAGAAGAGAGGAGGAACGATTGAGAAGCAAGAAAGGTCAAGTGGAGGGCAGGATGAGGAGAGAGGGAGAGAGTACTAGGAGAGATAATTGGGGTAAGGGAATGATGTCCATATTTGGGATGAACTAGAAACATAGGACAATGGAAACTCCCAGGAATCTATGAGGATGACACTAGCTAAAACTCCTAAAATTGGGAAATACGGAACCTAAAATAGTTTCTTGTAGCCAGAAAAGACTTCCAGTAGAGGGATTTGGATACCAACATAGCCACAAAACCTGAAATGTAAACTTATTCTGCCTACAAGATATGTAGGAGAACAGACGGAACAGAAACTGAGAATATGGTCAACAAATGACTGGCTCAGCAGGAGACATGTGCCATGAGAAGGACCTGAACACTGACACTATTAATAGTATTCTGCTATACTTACAGACAGGAGCCAAGCATAATTTTATATCATAGAGACGTCTCCCAGCAACTTGACATAAAATGATGCAGAGACCCATGGACAAACGCTAAGGAGAACTTGAGTAATATTGTGGAATAGGGGGAGAAAAGATTGAAGGAGCTAGAGGGGTCAAGGACACCATGAGAGGCACTACAGAATCAACTAACTCTGGCCCATTGGTTCATAGACACTGAACTGCCAATTCAGGGAACCTGTATGGGATGAAGAAAATCCCTCTGCACATGCATAACAGTTGTGCAGCTTGCTTTTCATAGGAAACTCCTAACTGCAGGAGCCAGAGCTGACTCTGACTCTGTTGCCTGCCTTTGGGTCTATTTCCTCTAACTAGACTGCTTTGTCTAGCCTCAATGGGAGAAGATGTGTTTAGTCCTACTTCAACTTGATATGCCAAGGTGGGTTAATAGCCATGGGAAGCCTCCCTTTTAGGAGAAGAAGGAGAAGAGGAGGACTATAGCAGGGCATTGAGAATAGCTGAGAGGAAAGGACTGGAAAGTTACAAATGTGAAGTAAAGTGAAAAAGATTAACTAATTAGTTAGTTAATTAATTGATCAAAAAAGAATAGACTTAACAAAAAAGAACAGAAAAGATAAAACATCAAAGTAGTCTTGATTTGAATTTGTCTGATGACTAGGGATTTTGGCCATTTCTTTACATGATTTCAATCATGTGAGTCTCCTCTTCTGAGTAGTCTATTTCTATCTGTACGCCACCTTTTAATTGAGCTAATTGTTTTCTTCATGTCTATGGAGGAATGCTAAGTGAATGTAGCAACCATCAATAAAGTGCTGTTTAGCCAATCAGCTGGGCAGAAGGACAGGAAGTGGAAGGCGAGACTTCCTGGAGGAGTGGGAAGTTTTGTTTTGTTTTGATAGTTGGTGGAGGACATTGGAAACTGGACGTGGACCGGCCCAGGGGTCATAGTGCAAGTGTTTGGAATATATGTATGTTATAAGGTTTAGAGTAGTTTGTTTAGTTTACGAGTAGATTACAATCAGTTCAGACTCTGCCTGGTGAAGTGCTGGTAGCTTTAAAGTACGTTTTAGTCTCTCTGTGTCAGTTATTTGCTTTGTAGGCAGAACAGATACAAAATACGGTAACACATATCCATTTTGAATTGTTTATATTTTGATATTAGCCTTCTGTTGGATATGTAGTTAGTGTAGATATTTTCCCACTCTGTAGCTTGCCACTTTGTTCTAATGATAGTGTCCTCGCCATGCAGAGGCTTTTAGTTTAATGAAGTTCTGTTTCTTCATTGTTGATCTTAGTGCTCATGCTAGTGCTATTCTGTTCAAAAGGTCTTTACCTGTGCCAATAACTGCAAAGTAGTCCCCACATTTTCTTGTATCACTTTGAGTGCATGAGTTATATGTTGAAGTCATGGATCCATTTGGAGTTGAACTTGGTTCAAGGTGGTGAGTATGGATCTATTTGCATTCTTCTACAAGACGTCATGCCGTCATCAAGTTTGACCATCATCATTTGGTGAAAATGCTTTTTTCCCCCCTTCTATGTATTTCTGGCTTCTTTTTCAAAGATAATGTGTGTGTTTATGACTGAATCGTAAGTTAGATATCATTGATCAATGAGTCTGGCTTTGTGCCAACATCATATTGCTTTTTTTTTTTTTTTTTTTTTTACTATATTTATGTAGTACAGTTTGGATCTCTGTGAGTTTGAAGCCTGCCTGGTCTAGAAAGCAAGTCCAGGACAACAAAGGCCAGTAAGAGCTTCAGGCAGAAGAGACATCCTGCATAAGGGGTTTTATTTGCTGTACATCATTCCTGTAATCCTAATAACAATTTTACATCAATCTCAAGCATCTCTTAAATGTTTGAGAGTTTGAGCAGGTGATACCATCTAGAAGGAATCCTCACTGAGTCTCTCTTCATATCTCTTCCCAAAATGATTTTATCATGCTAATCAATAATAAAGTCTTATAAAGTAATAAGTATAATCCGATTTGATAAAATGATAAAATAAGAAGGCATTCCATATGTTTAGACAAAAGAAGAAATGGAGGAAATTGAGAAACTATTAAGAGCATGGTGATTATCATATGCTGTATATTCCCAGTATTTAACCAGTGTAAATAACAATAGTGGTAATATCTATGTTTATTCTTCATCAAAGACAAGTGATACTTGGCAATTTAGGTGTTAGGCATTTCTTTAATAAAAAGATATTATCTTGCATCATCCAAATTTCCCTGTACCATTTAATTTATCCATGAAAAATTATAAAACACTTTTGCCTAGATCTGAAAATCATTAATTTCTTCTTATACCAATTTACTAAATATCATATAAAGTACATTTAAAATATGTCATCCTTTGTATTTTGGCCATCTCATAGAAATTCAACTTTCCTATTTGTAGTCCATCAAATTAGCATGTCATTGAAGATAATCTAAATTACCTTCAATTCATTCCTAGACTATTATTCTCAAATTGTTTCTCTAATCACATATATTTTACAGTCAGAAGATTGTATCTTGCCTTTAACATTTTGAGTTGTTTTGTTTGGGAGGTGTATGGAAATCCTGCAAAAATTTCAACCATTACAAAAACTATGAAAGGGAGATGAATTACCTATTCCTTTTAAATATCAACTGACACTATAAGAAGCAAGTGATGTACAAAATAGCCATTTTAATCTGTGGAAAGCAATAGACCAATCTACTAAAGTGATAAGCAGTAAAGAAAATGTTTCAGTATTCTATCGTCAATGTCAATAAAACAATTAAGTGCAGTGCCATGACTCATAGCTGAAGAATGAATTTATCATGGAAATAGCTTCTTTTTTAATGTAAAACACTGCTTTCCTCTCTTCTAGTAAAAATTAGTTAAATAGAAATGCATATTTTCATAGCAGCTTAGGTAAGTGCCACAACCTCAAGGTAGAATGCAATTATCTGATTGAAACCATCTATGTAAAGAGGAAAGGCATAATCACTTATGCCTAGCCACCTTTACTCCTACTCTTGGCATAATCTGTAAGGCGTAAATGTGTCTATTTGTATGGGTAGGTGTATGAAAAATAAAGATAGAGACTAAAATAATGCTAGGTATAAGTTCTGTGTCATTAATAGGCACACATATGTTTTAGAGTATGTCATTTTGCATGAATAGGTAAAAAATGTAAGGCCTAGGAAGTAATCAAAACTTTAAACAGATGTATTCAGTGTTAAATTGGAATTTAGAAAATATAAGTCCAGAGAATTAACTACTGAATGCAAGCAGCTGCCTTCCAGCAAAACCACACTAGGGCAAAGACCCACAGCCTGCAAACTATGCTGGGCTTGCACTGATTTTGTACTACTATGACCTATTTTGCACGTGGATCATATTTTTGTAATGTATATACACAATTTTTTTAGCCTTATTTTCCTTATTGAAACTGTGGTGATTTTGAAAACTCAAGAAAAGAGAGACCCCTTTTGTATAAGAATTTGCTACATAGTCTTCTTCTAAATTCTATAATACATACATAAAATAATAATGAATGAAAACCACTTATACAACATGTTTTTCATTAGCACAACAAACTGTATGATATTGTAATTAGAAAGGCTTACCAAATTAACATATTAACCATATAAAATGAAATTAGCTAAACTGACTAATTAAGACAGATCTTTGATTTGTTCACAGCTCATCATAATTCATTTATTTAAGGGTCACAAAATGCAGATTTTGTAATATGTTAAAAATCATGAAACACTGGCTTCCTTTTTTGTTATGTAAAATATACTGTGCTGTCTAATTTTTACTGAGAGTGATATGATCTGCACGTGTGATCAACATAAAAGGATACTTGTCATCTTCTGATTAGAATAGAGTCCTTTTGTATGTATGACAATTGATTTCCTTTAGCTTTATTTCTCCCTACAGCTCTTAATGTATGCTGATTTTCCACGGCTTTGGGAGAAATTAGGCACAAACATGAAAAGAACAAAAACCTCACAGCTATCAATTTCATGTTAATTAAAGCACTTAGTTAAGGATGCACTTGTGTGTCTGGGTGGAAAGAGAACCAGGGCATGCAGAAGTGTGTAGTAAGCACAGAACATTCATTGCGTATACTCGAAAATGTTACCTATAGATATGGTCACAGATGAGGATAATGATATTTTCTTCCAGCATATGTAAGCAAACCATATGGAATTCATTTCCATTACCTCAATGTTCTTGAACAAATGGGAATTAGATATGGAGATGTGAAAATAATGTCCAATGTAGTCTTTCTTTTCTGAGTACTAGAAAAGCCCCAAGCAGTAATTTCAGGACTAAATACTGACTGATGTAGTTAAAATAAAACCAGAATTAATGTATTTCTGTCTACAAGTCTTACTATCTTGGCAAAAATATCATTCATATTTTTTTCACTATGCCATTCATTCTTTCTTTTTCTTTTTCATGTTACGTGTGTGTGTGTGTGTGTGTGTGTGTGTGTGTGTGTGTGTGTGTGTGTGTGTGCATGTTCTTGTGAATGTACATCCATCCATGAATACTTGTATCTGGCATTGTGTGTTTTCTTAAAACACTTCCCACTTCATATTTAGTAACAGGGATTCTTACTGAACCTGTAGCTTGTTGATTCAGCTAGGATGTCTGGCCAGAGAACTGAAGGTCATCTCTACAACCGAGCCCTGGGGTTAAACACATGTAAGGTTGTTCAGCTTGTGTGTAAGTTCTGTCATTCTGAGCCTACTCTTCATGTAAACACAAAAAACACTTAACCTAAGAGCCCTGTCCCTCTCTCATTCTTGATACTTTATTTTATATAATTTAGTGATTATTTGTTTTATTTTAGATAGTGTTTTCTTGCATAGCCCTGGATGGTTTAGAACTGACTATGTAAACTAAGCTGAAATCATGGAAAATCCTCTTGCCTTCATCTCTTGAATGAAGGAAATACAAGTGTCTTAGTCAGGGTTACTATAGCTGTAATAACATCGTGACAAAAAAAAAGCAATTTGGGGTGAAAAGGGATTGTTTCTTTCATTATCAAATGTGTGGGAGTCTCTGCAAACACCAAGAAGAGCAGAAGTGCACAACATCAAGGCAGGAACCTGGAAGCAGGAGTGGATGTGGAGGCCATGGAGGAATGCTCCTTACAGGCTTGCTCTCCATGGCTTGCTTCATGGGTTTTCCTATAGAACCCAGGACCACCAGCCCAGTCTCCTCATGAGACTGGATAGGCTGAGGTAATATGGTGGGAGAAGAGGTCCCCTTCTGTCACCGGTCCAGGTGTGGGAAATACAGCAGAAGAGGAGGAGGGAGATTAAGAATCAAGATATAGAAGAATGGATAAAGAAACTGTGGTACATATATACTATGGAATACTACTCAGCTATTAAAAACAAGGAATTCCCGAAATTTGTGGATTGAGCTAGAAATGATCATAATGAGTGAGTTAACTGAGAAGCAGAAAGAATCAAATGGTATATACTCACTTATATCTGCATACTAGCCCAAGGGGCATGTCCCACCAAAGCCTTCACTTACCAGGAAACTGGGACAGAGGAAAGGACATCCTATTGGGACTCTAAATGAGAGAAGCATGGGAGAATAGCAAAGTAGAAGGATCCAGAGGGTCCTAGAAACCTACAAGTAGAACATTATGATAGGAAGATTTGGGCCCAGGGGTCCTGCTCAAAGTAAGGCACCAGCCAAGGACAATACAGGCAGTAAGCTTTAAACCCCTACCCAGATCTAACCAACGGTCAGAACATTCTCCACAGTTGAGTGGAGAGTGGGGTATGACTTTCTCATGTACTCTGGTGCCTCACATTTGACCATGTCCCCTGGAGGGGGAGACCTGGTGGCACTCAGAGGAAGGACAGCAGGTTGCCAAGAAGAGACTTGATACCCTATGAGCATATACAGGGGGAGGAAATCCCCCTCAGGAACAGTCATAGGGGAGGGGAATAATGGAAAAATGGGGGGAGGGAAGAATGGGAGGATACAAGGGATGGGATAAACATTGAGATGTAACAAGAATAAATTAATAATAAAAAAAAGATATATATAAAAAAAAGAATCAAGATATAATCTGAATAATTTATAATTAAAAAATAAATAAAAAAGAATCTCATAGTTGACATGGAGTATTTATTTATTTATTTATTTATTTATTTATTTATTTATTTATTCTTTTTAACATGGGTTGTGGGTATAAAACTTCGGGTCCCTACACATGCATTGCAAATGCTTTCCTGT